>NW_005871941.1:8842-81720 GCF_000147115.1 Myotis lucifugus
CCCCATACTCAGTAAGTGCGATTACGTTCTGAAGGGGGTTGTTAGGCGTGCAGCTCAATGCGGCACGCGCTTCGTGCAGCGGGGGGTATTAGGCCAGCACAGACGCTGGCGTCGGCAAGTGTGGTTTGGTTCCCAGCCCTGCCACTGTCCTTTTATATCAGTTTGGATGCCTCATTTTCTTATATTGAAAATGTGGAAAACAACGCTTCCTTCAAAGAGTAGCCGTGACTGTTAAATGAGACGATGAAGGCAAACCATGGTGGGAGTGGGGCTCTGGCACAGAGTAGGTGCTCAATGAAGCTACTTCCTGTCCTCTCCCTCTGCCTTCCTATTCCTATTGACTTTTTCTAAATGCATCAATTCAATGCCCAAATGTCTGAAATAAAATCCTAAAAGGGAGGAAACCTTGTACTGTGGATGTCTAATCTATGCAAGGTGAATATTTTCAATTTCCAGTTATGGTTTCCTACGTTTTTATTTCATATTCTAGCATGGGGAAGACACAGGCCATGGAGGAAATTCTGAAAGGAAATGCATTCGATGACCCTGTCTTAATCTGACAAGGCCTGGAATCCTGTGTGTCTGTGTCTGTGTGTGTGTGTGTTCACATATACATATTTGTGTGTATGTGTGTGCATGTATGTGTGTGCCTGCATGTGTGTGTGTGTGCTTGCACGCATGTTTGTTCTCTCGTCCTCTCCCACCCCCACCTCCTCCTGCACAGCCCTGGCCCCATTAATCACAGAGATGGCACCTCATAAACCTGCTGGCCCCTCCCAACTCACCGAGTTGTCACGCAGATTTACGGAGTGACGTCTGGGTGACTGGCAACTGCGGCTGCTTTACGGGGTGTGGCAGATGTGCACAGGGGAGCCGGAGCGGTGGCCTGGCGGATGTCTGTGAGCGCTTGGGGCCGGCCGTTAAGTGGAGCCACCTCTTCGCTCCAAAAGGATTCTGGCAGGAAGCTGTGCGCCACCTCCTCGTCCTGCGGCCCTTCGACTGGGTTTGCAAAATCGCTTTAGAAGATTTAACCAAAAGACAATTAAGGTATCGATTTAAGAGGTAAAAGCAGGACCAGCATACTTGGAGAGGTCATGACCGGGACAGGGGCGTCATCACAGGGTATCAGCTCCAAACCCCGGACAATGTCACCCAGCGCAGGGGCAGGGGCAGGGGCAGGCTCCGCCGAGGCCCGTTTGGCCTTGGCCTCCGGTGCTCCTGGTCCTGTGGCTCCCGGGATGCTGCTGCACCAGCGTTCCACTGTGGGGACAGAGCCTGAACTGCCATCAGTCTGCAGGGGGAGACTGGGGCATGCTTTTCCCTGACTCCTTGGGGCTCAGGAGCACCCACTGAAGATGAACAACTTCTCGCATTGATTTTACAACCTGCTCCGTCCTGCAGACCATGCCTGCCAGCCAGGCAAAGCAGGATTTGGTAGAGTCTAACCCCCAACCTTTCAGAGCTTGACTTTTGGGGAGCTCTTCAGGTTGGGGGGCAGTGGCAACATCAGAATGCTCTACAGACACAAGGAGGGTGGACTGTGGGTTCCCGGGCATTCACCACGTCCCTGACAACACTGTGCCTGCAGTTTCTGGGCTCAGCTCCCTGCCCCTCAGGGTCAGTGAGGGCCCTTGCTGTCTTGCAGGCCACACCTCCAGCACAGCTCCTGCATGGCAGGCGCATCAGTGATGCCAACGGGCGAGAGCCCAGAGGAGCCCCGTGCCGACCAGGCCTCCAGGTGGAAGCGGACAGGGTGGGCGGGAGCAGATTCTCGGAAGGCGGGCAGGTGGGACCCAGGCCGATGTGTGCTGTGGCCAGGAAACCCAGGGCGCTGTCGGGATGAGCAGAGACACTCAGCCAGCCTCTGGGGATGAGGGAGCGATCGCCACTCTGAGGTCTGAGGGATGGAGAGCTGCCTCCAAAGGGCAGAGTGGGGCCAGGAGAGGGCGCCACATGGGAGGACGTGAGGGACGTGAGGGAGGAAGCCTGGTGGACAGGGCCAAGGAGGGGCCATGGGAGAGGAGCGTCAGGACTGTCTACTGTCATCACAGGGCCCAGGGAAGGGTAGGAGTGGGGAAGGCAGGAGGGCGACATCCTGATGTAGAAGAGCCATTGGTTGGACGTGTAGGGCACAGGTTGGAGGAACAGGACTGGACTTCCGGCCAGTGAGGACCTGGTTCAGACATACACGCCGGTGTGGGGGGGCCTGCATGGTCTGTGGGAGGTGTTGAAGGGAGACGGACCCTGCGACGGTGTGGGGTGAGGGAAGGACCCGGTGGAGGTCTCGCTGGGGAATAGTGGGAGGGGTGCAGAGCCCAGGTCCCCTAATTCCCGACCTCGACTCCAGCACCACGGGCGTGGACCCTGGTGTCTGGCTGCAGGGCTCCCCCCCATGCGCCGGCCTTGTGGCCTGCACGGTCCCCTACAGCCCCTGTGCCTCAGGACCGTCTGCAATGAGGACGGCTCTAGTCCTGCTCCCCAGACCCGGTACAGAGCACCTCATGTTATTCCCCTTTCTTCATTGTGCTTCACAGATGTTGCAAGACCTCCACCAGTAAGAAGATGGCGGCTCGCTGTATTGCGGGGCCTGGACCCAAGCACCGGTATCTCTGAGGTCTCCCGCATCACTGTGAGGACGCGTGACGCTAGGAACAAGGCTAAGGACCAGGATGCTCCCATCGCCAGCACTGCCCTGGGTCATTCAGAGCATCCTCACAGGCATGCTGCTCCCTTCACTGGGACGACCACTGCGGAGCCAGGCCCCTCGGCCAAGCGATGCCCCTGACACATCTGAGGAGTCTGAGCGAACGAGCTGGTGTGTCTCAGTGCCCGGTCTCCTCCCTCGCTCGCAGGGGCAGCCGTCCAGAGCCCCTGATGGCATTTGTGTCCCCGCTTAGCGGAGGCATAGGCAAGATTGCGGCTGTGGGGTCAGACGGGCATGCGGGGAGCGGGGACGTGAGCGGGATCCTGAAGGACCTGAGGTGCCACAGCCCCCATGGTGGAGGCGATGGTGAACAACAGGATGAGAAGCCAGGGGAGTGCAGGTGAGCTCAAAGTCTGTGCAGGGGAGATGGAGAGAGGCAATGCCAGACGGCGGGACTCATAGGCTGGGGCCGGGGAACCATGGAGCGCCACCAAACAGGAGAGAGCGGCGCTGGGCTTGGAGAAGCTTGGAGGCAGGGAAGCCAGTGGAGCTATTTCCTTGTCCAGGGGAGAGGAGACCAGAGCCCTTTCAGCTGGTGGCAGAAAGGTAGAGAGGGGACAAGCGTGGCCAGTGCAGGAGTGTGGCGGAGGCCTTGGTGGCTGACTGCACTGTGTGGGTGGTGGCTCAGAGGGGCCCCGAAGTCAGAGGCCTGGGAACGGCAGGGCGGGGAGGGGAGCATTGATGTGGAGGAGGACCCTCTGCTGCGGGAAGTGGAGGCTGCCCTGCTCTGGGCTCCATAAGCAGGAACCTCCAGGAATCACACAGGTTGGAGCACGGAGCCCCCTCCCCAGCTGCAGGGCTGAGCTGCGCCCCGAGGCTCTGAGGCTCTCTGACATCTCCGGGAAAAGCACTTTGAAGTGGATTTTTATTGATTCAGAGAGGAAGGAAGAGGGAGAGAGAGGGGAGAGCACTTTTAATCACAAGGCAGTGTTCTCAGTGTTTTCAGCGTTGAAGGCACCAGTCTGTGATCTAGAATCAGGGTCCCTATCGCACCATCTCCTGCTGCACCCCAATCCTGGAAGCACGGTGCGTGGTGCTCACCCGAGTCCCCTCGAAAGAATCCGCGACACCAAAGGGCCTCCTCGGAGTCGGAGTGCGGAGCGGACTTCCTGCCGGCTGCTCTTCCGGTCCGGTGTCCACCCACCTGGCGGCACCTGCACATCTCATTAGCAGGGCCGCCCTCCTCCGGCCCATTAATCAGGCTGTTAAACACAGGACTTAGCACCACGCAAGCCATTTATCTGCGAGGCCCAGGCCCGGGCTCCTCGGCTTCCCCCGCGGCGGGCGAGGAAATCGTTAACACCTAGCGCTCACAGCTCCGATCACTCTTCTGCTTTGCACATTAGCCACACGGCTGGGGCCCAGCATCTGCTCCCCGGGCCCCCACCTTCTCCCCTTTTCTCTCTCCCCTCTCCCCACCTCCCCGGCCGTCAGGGGAGCAGGGGGCGCCCACTCACACGCACCCGAGTCTCCGAGCAGGTCTTCCCCTGGTTGGAGTCAGTGGCTCGGAGGACACTGGCGGCTCAGAGCAGGCGCTGAGTCTGCATGAGCAGTTGGCCCACTGGCTGAGGCGGACTCATCAGACGCCCCAGAGGCTCTCCCTGCGTCCTGTCCCCGATTTCAGAGGAGAGTCTGAGGCCCCGAGAATTCGTGGCTGGGCAAGTGTCCAGCTCTCAGCTTGGCCTGACCCCTTGAGGGCAGCTAATGGGGCTTCTGAGCTTTCTCCAAAGGGCTCCCCACACGCGGGCCTAGTTCACCGCGACTAGTGTGGCAGATCGTATTTCTCTGTCTTTCTTTCTTTTAATCCTCACTGGAGGATATTTTTCCATTGGTTTTTAGAGAGCGGAAGAGAGAGGGAAAGACAGAGAGAACTATCCATGTGAGACAAACACATCAATTGGTTGCCTCCTGCACGAGCCCAGACCAGGGCCTGGGCCGGGGAGGAGCCGGCAACAGAAGTATGTGCCCTTGACCGGAATCGAACCCGGGACCCTTCTGCAGGCCGACGCTCTATCCGCTGAGCCGAGCCAGCTGGGGCGATCGTATTTTTCTAATGATGGTCACGACCGTATCCTCCCTGGCGCTTTGGCAGTGGACCTTGTCCCTCTCCCAGTCCAGAGGTGGAAAGTGGTTCCTCTCTCCTGGGGCTGCTGTAACCACAGAGCAAAGCAAAGACATGTCCGTCGAGGTGAGAAGACACGACATATTGTATTTAGTAGTCGATTACCCTGACTTAATAAGCTTTGGAATGAAGGCTTCTGTTTGAACACTTACTTGCCCCAGGCCCCCAACAAGGCAGGAACAGGCCTGATTTTTATTTCAAGGACAGGTTACCACAGACGTGGTTGGTTGGGGAAGACAGAAACCCAGGAAGAAAAGAGGAAGGTTGCAGGGTCACTTTGACTTTGTTCTGCCAGTTCTGCAACCTAGTAGACACCTCATGTCCTGCTGCCCACACCAGCCCTGGGGCCCACCAGCCCGTGTCACTGCCTATGTTGGTGGCCTTCCCTTCTGCATTTGCCGCTGGAGCAGCCCGCCCAGGGGAGGCTGGGACGTAGCTCACCTGCCCACACACGGAGTCTCTCGGCCCCTCCACCTGCCTGCAGGGAGCCTGCCGCCCTGGCCCTCACCACAGGGGCTTTACACTCACTCTCGGGATCGGAGTGAATAGCAATTTAGAATTCACAGATATGAAGTTTGGCTACAGGGATCTGTGCTCCATCCCACCCTTGAATTTAATGGAGCCACGAGGGGCTGAGGCAGAAAGACCATGGCCTCCCCCACACTCCGGGGGCTCTGCCTCCAGAACCGCTCTTATTCACTCACCTGTCACTCACCCGGGGTTGGCCAATGAACCTGCAAGTGCAGCGTCCCCATGGGGCACACTGCCGACATCACCGATTCGCTCTAGAAGCTCCCGAAGCAATCCAGGCAACCTTGCCTATTTAAAAGAAGACCTGTCTGCAGAGGGGGAAATGGCAGTTGCTGCTTAATTAGATTTTGAACAATGGTTCTTTTCATGGTTCTTGAGCTGTCCTCCAAATCACCCCAGCTATCTCCAAGAAACAGCTCCTCCAGTTACCTTCAACAGAAACAGCGGGGATTGCAAAATGAGAGGCTGGTGCACACGCCACCCCTGACAGCCAAGTGACACATGAGCAGGTCCTACCTGCAGCGGCTGGGCCAGGAATGGGTCCTGCTCTCAACCCCGGCTCCCTGCCCCTCTGCATGGCGGTGAGTGGAGACCTGCGGTAGGGTGTTTGGTCCAGCCAGGTCTGTGTCCTGAGAGGTCCTGCTGGCACGGCAGGGCCCTGTGAACATACCTCCTGACAGGAGGGGGGTTTGGAGGCACCACAGTGTTCAGCTGTGCTCCCCATTTTTACCTTCAGTGAGAACAAGCAAAGGAACAGTGGCCAAGGGAGGCCCTGCTCTCCAAAATGCATCCCGTTGCTGTTCTGCGCCCAGCCGCTCCTTAAGGGTAACTCCAGCTGGCTGCCCACACTCTGGCTGTCCAGGTCACGTTCTTTAAGAAAAGAATGAAAAAACATGGGTAAGAAAGAACGCCTGGAGGAAACAAAATACAAGAACTGAAGGGCCTTGTCTTTAAGCCTAAAGCAAAAAGCAATCAGAAAAAAATTATAAGAATTAGAGCAGAAATTAATGAAATGGGAAATCAACAGAGAAAAATCAATATAGCCAAAATCTGATTCTTTGAAAGATCAATAAATCTGACAAGGCTCTAGGCAGGTTAACCAAGAAAAAAAGAGAGAAGACACAGTTACTAACGTCAGACATGAACTTCGTCTACATTGAAAGGGTGATAAAGGAACATTATGAACAACCCTGTGCCCGCAAATGCCATTGAAAGACACAACTACCAGAACTCACACACGAAGAAACAGATCGCCTGAATAGACCTATAACTATTAAAGAAAATGAGGGAATAAATAATAATCTTCCAAAATGACACCAACAGACCAGAGGGGCTCGCTGGTGAATTCTACTAAACATTTGAGAAAGAAATATCGCCAATTCTCTACAAGATCCTTTGGAAATAGCAGAGGGAATGCTAATTCATTCTATGAGGTCAACATTTCCCTAATGCCAAAAGCAGATAAAGACCAACATCTCCTGTGCATAGATGCCAAAACCCTTAACAGAATATTAGCAAATCAAATTCGACAATGCATAAAAAGAATTACACACCACAACCAAGCGAGATTTACTGCATGTATGCAAACTAGTTCAACATTCAGAGTCAATAAATGTAACACAGCACATCACCACACTGAAGAAGAGTGAACTTAAGATCTTATCAATCGATGCAAAACCAAACAAATATCCATTTATAATAAAAGTTCTTAGCAAACAAGACATATATGAGAATGTTCTCAATTTGATAAGGAACATCTACAAAAATCAATAGCAAATGGGATACTTAATGGTGAGAAACTGGGTGCTTTACCCCAAAGATTGGGAATAAGGCAAGGATGTCCCCTGTCACAACTCCTGGTCAACATTGTATTGGAGTTACTCACTAGTGACTAGTGCAATCAGAAAAGAATAGAAATAAAAAGGGATACAGATTGGGAAGAAAAGAATAAAACTTGACTTGCTGATAACATGATTGTCTATATATCCAAGAGCCCATATTGATATATAAATGATTGATGAAATTAATAAATGGGTAAAAAGTCATGGCATGTGACTATATAAATAACTAGGGGCCCAGTGCACGAATCGTGCCCCTTGAAAGGAACTGTGGGCCGCGAGGTTGTGGTGGGCATAGGGGCGGGTCTCGGCCCATCCTCCATGCCCCCGCCCAGCCCCTCCCGCCGTGGCCTCCAGTCCCCTCTCTGTCTGCCAGCAGCCCTACTCCCGCCACTGCCGCTCCCATGCACTGATGGCACCAGCCCCACTCGCACCCACTGATGGCGCGGAGCGATTGGGGCCGGCACCAGCAGGGAGTGCGAGCAGGGTCGGCGCTGTCAGTGGGTGTGAATGGCAGTTGCTGCCACGATTGCCCCTCAGAAGCAGGGGGAGGCGCAGAAGCTCTCAGGGGCAACCGGGGCCGGCAGCTGCTGCTCACACCCGCTGACGACTCAGAGCCATTGGGGCCAGCACCGGGCGCTGGCAGCAGGTGCGAATGCCAAGTGGGACTGTGGCGCACAGTAGCAAAGAATTTTCAGTAACCACCAGAGGCTCGCCATGATGACAGCGACCAGTGCACAGCCTTGGTCTGGTGCCCCCGCTCACCTGCTCCACCATCCAGCCACAGCTGATGTCCACCGTGTTCCGCACGCACCCCCTGGTGGTCAGCACATGTCATAGCAACCAGTTGTTCGGTTGTTCTGCCTTTTGGTTTATTTGCGTATTAGGGTTTTATATATATAGATACTGTGTTCTATATTTGGAAGTTGTTGAGAGAATAAATCTTAAAAGTTCTCATCACAAAAAGAAGTTTTGTAACTATGTATAATGACAAATGTTAACTCAATTTATTGTGGTGATCACTTCACAATAGATACAAAATTGTTGTGTTGTATACCTGAAACTAATGTAATATTATATGTTAATTATACCCCAATTAAAAATAAATAAATGGGTAGGGAGAGATAAATCAGAAGAATACCAAATAAAGTTTGCAGACGCCCTGCTCTGAAGCGGGTGCTGTATACAGAGGGATCCTCCCAAGGAGACAGTGTGGGGGTATGGATCTGGGAGTTTAAATCATGCTGATTGATCTACACCCAACACTCAAAGGTCCAGAATCCCTTCCTTGGTCTGAGAACACTAAAAGTTATACAACTGAATTTGCTTTTAAATGATTATCTCTGATAGGTTTGGAGGACCTAGAGACTCCTCCCCCAACATAAATCTGGCCAGTTTTTAAAAATAGTTCGGGGGTAAAATTAACTTCATAGGCCATCCCCTCCCAAAAATATCCGTGACCTTCAGGAGTCTGACTGCACTCATCTCTACGCATAACCAGAAAGAACCGTGTTCTTCCCAACCCTAAAGAGGAACTGCACTTGCTGTTTCTTCTGGTTGGAATCCTGCTCCCTCTCCATGCCTACCTGCCCATCTGCCTGTCCCATGGCATCTCCCAAGTCCCCGGTGGTTCCCACCCTACACGGAAAACAGCTCAAATGTCACTCCCCCGCCCCCCGAAGGCTTTCCTCTGTGAGCACAGGGTCACATCTACCTTGTTCATCCCTACATCCTCAAGGTCCAGCCACTGTGGGGCAAGGCGTGCTGTGAAGGGAGGTTTAGGCAGCCAGCAGGGGAAGCAGGGAGAGGGAGCAGGAGAGGGAGAAAGAGAGAGCAGAGATGCAAAAGGAAAAGGACCTAGAAAGAGGATAGGTTGTGTTCCTGCTCTTTTGTCACAGGAAAAAAGTCCTTCCACTGCACCTGAGGTAAAAATATGTTTGAGTCAGATAATGAACTAAGTTTATTATCATGTAGTATCTCATTTCACTCCCAAAAACAACCATGGTATAGCTACTGTTCTAGAGGAACCTCGGGGAGGCTAGTTACCTGGAGAAAACATCCCGTAAAAGCTGGTCTCATCGCCTCCATGCGGCCCTTAGGACCTTGTCCTTCTGGCTGGGTTGCAAGAACCAGCTCTATTCAAGTTCTATAACCTCCAGAGGACTCGGCACCGGAACAAGGGTGACATGGCAGCGATCACTGGTGATCCTGGGGACAGGGGCAGAGTGGGGCACCCGACAGGCAAACTATGTCTCCTTCAAAAACATATTGATAGTAAATATAAAAATTAGATTGTCAGCTTAATTTTACATTCAATTATGCAGATTAATTGTGATTGTGACAGAAATGTGTTATAAGTAAGATATTTGGAAGCCCAAGAGAATGACCAAGATCACCGAAGCAATAGTTAATATTAAAAGGTTCCAGTACAGCCGAAGGCTTTGCCTGCTCCCATAGGGGAGATCTGGCCCCCTCTCTCTTGTTCAGACATACCAAATCATGTGCTTAACATGCAAGCGAAAAAATCCATCTATAATTACATCTGCCTAAAATAGTGAATAAAAGACATTCCAAAAAAGGTCTTCAACAAAATAACATTAAAGCAGCCATATGTTTAACTTGGCTTCAAGTTGCAAAATATCACAACATTATATGCTATTAATGTTGTAAACTTATATGGGCTTTTCAACTGATCCAAAAGCAAATGAAAAGAAAGTAAATCCAATAAAAAGGAGGTGGAAGCTCAAGATACATGAAAAGAGAAGCTCAGTGTATTTATTTTTTTTAAAGCAATTCAGGTGACTCCACTGTCCATATTGTAACTTTCCTGTTTACAAACATTGGACTGATTTTTAGAAAGTCATTAGGTTCCTGGTATGTTTTAGAGCAGCGGTACAGACATCTGGTTCCCAGAGCAGCCAAGTATGCATTCCTTCAATGATTGCAGCCTCCCAGTCCTGTTTTCTTCCTGCAAAACGAATGGGTAGAGAGCCCATAGGACAGAGAGCAAAGAGCTCCCACATGTCAACACCTTTATTTCTGTAACGAAATGCATGGGGTAGTGATCAAAGATTCTCACCCACAACCCCTTTACATGCTCCTCTACATCTACTTCTTATTTTTAATACCTTAATTTCTATAATTATGAAATAAATTCATGTTTACTGTAGAAAATTTGGAAAATGCCAAATAATATGAAAATTATCCAAAAGTTCCACTTCTAGGAATGCTAGAATAGGTGATTCCTGCCAACCCTTCAGTTGAGAAAAAAATAGAGAAGCTGGACAAGAAAAAAGAAATCTGTTGGAAGACATCTTACAGCTAACAAAGCAAAGAAACTGTAAGGCAAAGATCCAGGAAAAGAAAGAAACCTAGAGCCCAGCTTTCCCCCAGGGCCACGTATCGATTTCAGAAGAAAAGGGCGAGAGGCTGAGCTGCGCTTTAGATTCACAGGGATAAGAGAATAAATCGGAATCTGCCAAGGAGAGAGTTCCTGGGATATCTGGAGATTACAGAGTATCATTGGACCAAAAATAGATTATCCTTGCAAGGACAGCACCCAGGTTCCTCTGAGATCCTGATTGCATTAAGGATGTCTGGGATTACTACCCACCTTTCAGAAATAAATGTAAATTCCTTCTGGAAGAGTGATGATATCATTCCATACCTCCATAATCTCTACAATTCTTTATACACCATATCTGTCACTCAGTACAAAAATATAACCACACTTATGAGAAGATAAGAAAAAAAGAGATCAAAACCAAGGGAAACAACAGACAAAAGAAATGGACCCACAGGGGATTCAGACAATGGAGTTATCAGACACAAACTTTAAAATAATTATCCCTCATATGTTTAAGTGCATAAAAGACAAGATGGATTTTTTTCAAAGAACCTGACATTTTTAAAAATGGAAATTACAGACATGATAAAATACGATCAACACAAGGGCACAATGGATGAGTGTAATAGAAGATTAGACACAGCAGAAGAGAGAATTAGAGCATTTAAGAGCAAAAGAAACTATCCACAGTAAAACAGAGAGACAAAGGAAGAATAAAGCTTACAGCACTTGATGACATGAACTCAGGTGTACGTGGGTTCCCAGAGGGAAAAGAAAGGGAGAATGTGCTAGAACAAAAGCAAGTACAGGATGTATGGAATTGCACAGGATTTCTGTGAAGTCTGGAAACAGCCAAATGTGTACAATGTTTTCAAGAACATCTTCAATCTGTAAAAACAAAAGTATGTTATCTCCATTTCCACACTTATAAATAGCCTATAAAGTTAAGACCACCAACAATAAAAAAAACAGTGGGGATATAACTAAAAAATAGTATGAAAAAGTTATATGCTTTGACAAGGGTGAAAATTGAGAGGATAAAGAGAAAAATACAACAAGTTCACTGATTGATTTAGAAGTAATAAATAATAATGTATGGGGTCAAAAGATATAAAGAAGACTGACAAACCAAATAGTAGAAGCCTAAATAAATAAAGAAGGGTAGGGGGAATAAGGACATTATATGAAGAGATATGATGTATAAATACAAGTATTCTATAGATATCTTCTATACTAATAATAGCCTAGGTGGTGTCATGCCCTCACATCATCACAAGATGGCTGTCACAAGATGGCCACGCGCACAGCGGAGGCAGGGCCTGGCAGCCGCTCCACAAATTAAGACATGGGGGTCCCACAGCTCAGCGTGGCGTGGAGGAGGCCAGTGCCAGCATCTCTGCAACTTCGCACAGAGGAGGCGGGTCCCAGCGGAGGAGGCAGGTCTTGGCAGGGGAGGGCAGTTGGGGGCAATTAGGCTGGCAAGGGAGGGCAGTTGTGGGTGATCAGGCAGGCAGGGGAGGGCAGTTGGGAGCGATCAGGTCGGCAGGGGAGCAGTTAGGCATCAATCAGGCTGGCGGGGGAGTGGTTAGGGGGCAATCAGGCAGGCAGGCAGGCAAGCAGTTAGGAGCCAGTGGTCCTGGATTATGAGAAGGATGTCCCCCGAGGGGTCCTGGATTGGAGAGGGTGCAGGCTGGGCTGAGGGACAACCCCCTCCCATGCACAAATTTTGTGCATCGGGCCTCTAGTTTAAATATAAAGGCATCTACAAAACTGTGCAAAAATACAAACCTTCCTAATTACCACCTGAATAACAACAACAGCAACTAAAGAAAACAGCATGGTAAACTAGCTCAACTAAACAACGTGTTTTACATGCTAAATATTCCTTACATAATATGTCAGAGTGAGAGAGTTCAAAGTTTGGTCAAGCAGCAAGTTAAAAGGCCATCACTAATTAGAAGGAAAATATTTTAAGACTAACTCAAGAAGCCAAGTCCAACTCCATGCCATACCTAAGAGACATAATTAAAAGAAAGTGCTTCAGAAACGCTGAAAAGAAAAGAGAGCTTTGCAAGCAGAAAGGGCAGTGCTCTTGACAAAGCAGAATTCAGGCAAAGAAGCAGAATTCAGGCAAAGGTACAATTCAGAAAGCAGATTCAATGTTCACATCTACATTCCAAATAGTGCAGCACCTAAGCAGTAACTGCCGAAGAGGCCAGAAGGAGATGGAAACCAGCTAATAATCAGAGGCGCCAGCATGCTGTTCTCAGCTAGTGGTGGGTCGTGTGAAGACCCGGTCAAAATGGATGCAGAAAACCTAAATGGTGGACTCGACAAGGTTCTCATCAAATCCCGATCTCAATGGCAAAGCAGGCGTGGACAGTCAAGACATTCTTGAAAACTGACTGTATTTCATGCCACAGAGCACAGCTCGGCAAGTCCCAGATAATAGAGTTAATACTAACAATATCTTCTGTTCATAATGAAACAAAACTCAAAATCAGTAACCAAAAGGCCTTCCTACCAAACAATTAGAAAAACCTGTCAATTAAAAACTCTAGGGTCAAAGGCTAAAAACAATCCTAAATTGTAGAATTTCTCTAAAAAGTAGTGATAATGGAAAAGCCACTATGAAATCAATAGGACAAAATTAAAGCAATAATCAGTTCATAGCTTAATGCCTAAATCACATGCAAAAAAAAACAATAAAAAGAAATATATGAAATATTCTACCCAGTAAACCAGAAAAAGAAACAGAAAGTAATCAGAAATAAAGCAGGAAGAAGGAAATAATAAAGATTAAAAAGTTGATATTAATTAGTTAGAAAAATAAAAAAAAAATTGAACTCATAAATAAATTAAAATACCAGTTATTTGATAAAATGAAAATGGGGGGGGGGCCTCAAACCACAAGTTAAACTAATCATGAAAAAGGGAGAAACACAAAATAAAAAATGACAAGGATGAAATAGCTGTTAAAATAAAAGAATTTTAAAAAACATGAAACTGCTTTGCCCAGCTCTATGCAAATCAATTTGAAAACTTCAAAGTAGTGATAACTTTTTAGGAAAATGTGATTTATCCAAATTAACCCCTGTAGAGTAGAAAGTTTAAATAGACCCTCCCAGAGGTGAAATACAGAATGTCATCAAAGAGCTAAACCCCAGAGACCTCAGGCCCACCCAGATGGCTTCACCGGGATTCTACCAAACTTCCAAAGACCAGATCATTCCCATGCTTCTTAAATTGTTCCAGACACACACACAATAAACACTTTCAAATTATTTTTATTAAAAAAAATAATATTGATACTCGCCAATGAAGTAGGTAATCTCAGCCCCCAAATCCTGCAATCTGCTTCACGGACAAATACTGGATGCATTTTCCCTAGAATCAGACAAGAAGGAGGAATGCCCTCCTGCATGGTGGAGAATTAGAAAAGAAGTAATGAAACCACCCCTATCTCAGAGCAGCACCATAACACTGTACAGAGGATCTAAGAATTCATCAATGTGTCAGGCAAAAGTAACACACTTCTTACAGACAGAGGATAACCAGAAAATACGATGCAAGAAAAGCCTACAAAAGCATGTAAGTGAGGCCACAGGAACAGGTCTGCATTTTTGAAAGCAAGCTCTGACCCCTGTGGCCTACCCCACAGCCCGAGCCCTGAACCCTGAAAATGCTGGGGGCTTCATCGAACTTTTGGAGTCAGAGGAAAGAAAGAAGCTGTGAAATTTTTAAAAATTACTGGTCAAGAGAAGCGAGCCTAACAGTGTGTCCCATCCTCACACGTTCTCACCACCTGAATGGGATAACCCACTGTCACCCCATTCACAAGGTTCCTGGCGTCGATGATGCACCACAGCTATGCGACGTGGCGCCTTTGGGGGAAGCTGGGAGAGGGTCCCAGGAGCCCTGCTGTGTGACTTTTGCAACTTCTTATGAGTCTATCATTAATTCAAAGAAATCTTTAATTAATTAGTTGAGACTCATTTACCTGAGCAAAGCCTCTCATTTAACAATGCAAATACCTCCATGAGTGTCAGGGATCTATTAGACAGTTACACGTTAGTGTGAATTGAGTTCATGAAGATTAGTTCCTCTGAGCACTCAGCTGTCATTTGACCGGGATGGATGGATGTGGAGGACTGATCGCTATTGAGGCAGAGCTCCCTGGGGACCAAGGTGAGGTGTCTGCCATTGCGGCCGGAGTGAGGGCTCTGAGCCCTGGGGAGGAAGGACGTCCTCTCTCCCCTCCTCTCCACTGCCTCCCCCAACAGAAATGAGCGGTGCCAGGAGAGCTGTGCCTCCCTCCTCCGTGGGCAGTTCTGGAACAACTGAACCGAAGTACTTGTTCGACTGTTGTCCCGAACAGAAGTCCACTGCTCGGCCGCACTTGGGGAAGCTACTCGGGACCTCAGGGACGGTCTACACCGAGTTCCTTTGGGGGGAGCTGGGTGCGTGGCTTTGGGGCTGCACCAGGGCCCCAGACCCAGCCTCACGGCGTATTGCAGCAAGACTGACACAGATGTTTTTCTTTGGCCTGCAGAGCAAAGAGGCTTAGATTGAGTTTTTAAACTTTAAATTTATTTCAAATGCATCTATTATGAGAGCTAAGTAATTTGTGTTTTCCGGCTTTGGAATCATCTTTAAAGTTGGAGACTGTGTTTGTTGTTATAGTGTTGTTGTCCCTTGGACAATTAACAAAATCCCAAATGTTTACCCTCCAGATGACAGAGCCCCAACCACGAGCGCCTAGTGGGCCGCTCATGTTCTAGAGGAGTGACAACCAAAGGAGCGAGAAAGCCACCAGGCCGCTCCCCTGTGGTTTGCAGGCTGCAGGCTGTTTTAAAAACGAGCATTTCTGCTAATGAGAATGTTTCCCCTCCAGCGGGCTGTGCCGTGTCAGCAGGACATACGAGGCAGCCCCTGAGAGTCTGGTTACTCAAGGGTTCACTGCAAATGGAGCCAAGATGGAGCCAGGTTCCAACAGACGGTGGAGAAAGTACAATGCGCCCAGAAGCAATTCTCCCTGGACTGCATGTCTGAGCCACGGGCCAGCATTCTCCTAGAAACACCTTGCTCACTAGAAAAGTCTGCCCCCATACAAGACATTGATGAGGCCTTAAAAGTGTCCTCCAGCCCTAGCTGGTTTGGCTCCGTGGATAAAGCGTCGGCCTGCGGACTGAAGAGTCCCAGGTTTGACTCTGGTCAAGGGCACATGCCTGGGTTGGGGGCTCAATCACTGATCAATGATTCTCTCCCCCTCTCCTTTCCTCTCTGAAATCAATAAAAATATATATTTTTAAAGGTGTCCTCTAACCCCATCAAGGGCAAAGCCTCAGGTCAGCCCCACAGCTCAGCTTCGAGGGCCTCCCAGCCCTGGGTTTTCTCTCCAAGGCTGCCACACTGACCCTAACACCATGGGGCCCCTTTGGATTGAGACGTAACTGCCAGTGCATAGAGGCCTGCTGGGCGCTTGAGGTCCTCGATACAGGGTGTGACTGCGTGGACTTGAGCAAGCACATGACCTCCGTGCTTCTTAACCAGGCTGCCTTTTCCAGTGGAAACCAACCGCAGATAAATAGCCACAACAGTGTCAGCGGGAGAACAGGGGAGGGAAGGCGGCGGGGACAGGAACAGGGAGCTGGGAATGAGGGGAGCCGGTCCAAGCATCTAGATCGCACCCACCCCCCTGCCCTGGAAGCGTTGGTTGGGGAGGCAGACAAGTAGCTCAGACCTCGCAAAATTCACCATCTGGCTGGAGCCACAAGGAAGGAGGAAGAGAGGTCCGGAGAGAGGATTAAGATGTGTAACTGAGTCCAAAAACTTCTTGACAAATGCAAATTAAAGAAAAGCACACCATACAAGGGCACAGGGCCCGACGGCAGGAAGCAGGGGACTTGGGGTGGAGCCCATGCCGTATGCCGTGTGCCATGTGCAGTGTGCTGTGTGCCGTGTGCTGTGTTCCGTGTGCTGTGTGCAGTATGCCGTGTGCTGTGTGCAGGGCATTGAAGGGCTCAGGTCCTCAGCTCTAGGAAAGACGCATGGGGACAAGGGCGGGGGTGCCGTGGCCAGGCCAACGGGGGTGACCTCACTCCGGTTCTCTCTCCTTGGAAATATAACAAATGTATAAAACGCATCTCTTGATCAAAACGTTGTGTCCTCCATCCTCAGGAAAGGTTGGGCTCCGAGGAGAGCCAGCGCTTTTAGAAGAAACCCCCTTTGCCCACAACAAAAGCGGGGGAACCTTGGCCTGTGCTCTCTCGAAACAAAGGGAGACATGCAATTAGCTCCGCTGCAAAGTGCTCCCAGATGAAACGCTGGAAACACAACAAATAGAGCAGTTAGCTGTTGGAGTCTGATGCCCCCCCGCCCCGCCCCTCGCACACACCATGTTCCTCAAACTCGCTGTCGACGGTCCTGGGGCTCCATGGAACTGAACCCCAGCCTGTTCCCGAAGCAGGGAGGGCGGGGTGAAGCCACAGACCCGAGCTCTCAAACAGCAGCAGTAAATCCTGGGTGTGTGGAGGGTCCTCCTTCAGTACTTTCCAAGTACATCTCCCCGGGTGCCCTGTGGTTGCTCGGCCTGTCACCCAGGCTGGGGCAGAGTGAGTGGAGGAAGTGGGAGGCTACACACAGGACAGCAGCCACCCAAGGCAGAGGGGCCCGGTGACAGGTACAGGGCAAGAACCAGAAGTCCCCATGACACTGACAGGTTCTGTCCCCTGGCCCAGCACAGCCCCAGGAGGGCCCAGCTCCTTGGAATTGCAAGGCCGCCACCTGGGTGTGGGGTGCCCCTTGGTCCCCCGGAGAGCCTGTGAGCTTCTCTGGTGTCTCCCTTCCATCCTGGGCTGGCAGGAAGAACCTGCCCTGGCCAGAGGGGTGAGGGGGACTGGGACCCACCCTCGCTGCAGGGCACACAGAAACTCTCTGTGCTATCTTTATGAATTTCCTGTAAACGAACTGTTCTAAAAAACGAAGCTTACTTTTAAATTCTCCATCTTCTCTGATGACCTTGTTCCATCCAGATGTGATCGGTCTTAGGGAGGCCCTGGGGACCTCTGGGCTGTTGGCGCAGACCAGTGGGTCCCTCAGCTCCCTTCGGTAAAGGGGTGAAACTGATTCCAGAACAGGAAATCCCTGATTTCTCCACCCACAGAGTCATCCTCGAGGCCCCCACGGTCCACACATGTTTCTGCTCAGGCTGCCCGTCCCATGTGGAGGCCAAGTGTCTGACCCCAGGAAGTCGTTCAGAACAACGTGTTTCGGGGCAGACGTGGGCCATGCTGCCCACGATCAGGCTTGCAGGGGCCAAGACATGAGTTTGGGGGCCCGGATCGCCTTAGTTGACCCAGAGCTCAGATGCTGGGCTGATCCTCCCAACGCATGTCTGGGTGAAATGCAGAAGATGTTTCATTCATAGAGTCACAGCCACTTCCTCTAAAAGGCCATGGAACCAGTCACCACCCTCACCCCAGAGCCCCCACCACATTCTGGTGTCCACACCACCACTACTCGAACCCCTGGTGTGTAAGGAGTCACCCCCTACATCTCCTACATCTTCCTTTCCTCTGGCTTCACCCACTGGGTCCTCACAGATCTGAGCTTTCCTCGTGACGTGGCCACAGCTGGGGGTCAAGGTCATGCCACCCCGGTGCCTCACTGTGATCTTCCCTTTAAGGTCCCTTCACCTCCCCACCTGTGGCCTCAAGGTCACAAGGGAGGGTGGGCTGGGGGAACAAGAAGATGACAACCAGTGTATGGGCGGACCAGTGAAGACTTCGGTATGCGAGCTTGGAAAACCTGGCCCCGCTGAGGTGGGAAGGCTCCTGTAGGCTCAGCCCCTTTATCTTGCTCTGTCTTTGGGTTGGGATGCCTTCCTGTTGGGAGGACTTGGGGACCACCTTAGGGGCTAGGACCAGAGAGCAGGCAGGGACTAGTGGGGAGTTGCTACCCAGCCTCCAGTCTCAGGGAGAAAGGTCAGGGGGTACCAGCAGGACTTTTGACATTGCTTTTCTCCATAACAAGAAAGGAGGCTAGGGTTCAGGGCAGGATTCTGCCCAGGAATTTGGGGTTTGCCTGCAGCCTGTTCCTATCTCAGGAACGGAGAGGGGACGGGTGATCAAACCCCGCCCCCCTGCAAGCACAAGTTGAGAAGGAACTCGCTCCTCTGGCGAGGGTCTGACAGGGACCCGATAAGCTGGGGTTATGTCCTCCATTGTCCCAGAGACTGGACTGGTACTGCAGAAGGCCGGCGGGCGGAGGCCTGGCGCTGTAGGGGGCAGAGCTGGCAGCATGTGCCAGGAAATGAGAACCAGCCCCAGGAAACGAGAGCTCTTCTCTGGCTGCTCGGACCTGAGGACACGCAGCAGAAGGAAGAGCCAGAGACATGAAAGCGGCGGCTGGCAGGCAGACAGAGAAGCAAGACGTGTGGGCGGCCGGTGCTGCTCCTCCTCCTGGCCGCGTCCCCACACTCAGGCCAGGCTCGAGCAGCCTGGAAGGCCGGTCCCTGCCCTGGCCCACCCCCGCCCCGGCCCATCCTCACCCTGGCCTGGTCCACCTGAGCCATAGCAGTCAGGGCCCCGGGGACAGTGCTCAGCCACGTCCCGCCTCTGCCCTCCTGCCTCCCTCCTTCCTCCCCATCCCCACTGAAGAGCTGAGAGAGTTCCTCCAACCCCCAACCAAGCAGAAGGAAGACGTTCTGTGGATGTTGGAGGTTTGCTCCATTCTGCAGTCCCCAAATAGCGGGACTTCATGCCTACGGATCGGTAAGGAATTGTGATTTTCCCAGGACAGACGCCGTCTCCTGCTGACACGTGGGCTTCTGAGACAAGCCAGCGATGGGTCCCTGGGGGCCGGTGTGGTCTGCTCAAGCTAGAACACGGAGTCCCCGTGTTTCCAGGGCAGGCACCTGGAGTAATCGTCCCATCTCCACGGCCACAAAGCAAGGCTATGTCGTCTTGTCCCCACTTACAGACGACAACACTGGGGCCAAGGGGATAAGCAACTCGACCGACTGTGACTGAGACTGCCTGGCCGTGCTGCCCACTCGACCATCCCACCTCCTCGTGGGGTCGGGGGCAAGGACAGAGGGCAGCCGGGCCCTGCTCCTCAGCAATGCCTGGTTGCTCTTTAACAACCGGATTGATGCCATGGTCGTTCAATGTCCAATTCTTTGCTAAGCACTAAACTTGAATCAGTTTCCCCTTCCTTTGTTGTAAATGGCTGATACTTCTTGAATGTGTTTGTCGTTTTAAAAATTGATTTATATGAGCTTTTCAGCAAGTCACTCACTTCTCTGGGCCTCAGTGTCCCCATCTGGGAAATGTGGCCCCTCCCAGCCTTCCTCGCTGGGCTGCTGTGACCACATAGGGATGGAATTAAAGAGACGTGCAGTGACGTCAGCATCACTGTCTTTGACCTCGCGTGTGGGAGTTCCCCGTTTTTAGATAGAGTCATATAACTGTCCCGTTCTGTTTTCTAGCTCAGTTTTATGCTGAGAAAAGCCTTTTCACCCCCAGAGTGTAAAAATGTTCACCCGTAGTCCCTCAATTCCTTTACCATGCACGTGTGCTACACTGTCTCTAAACCATCTGGAATTTATTTTATTGTGCGGTAAGCATCCAACTTTTTTTCAAAAACTGTAGCCACCTATGCCAATAACATTTATTGCACAACCGCCTTTTCCACACTAATTCCCCGTTTCATGTAGGGAGCCCTGAGTCGTTTCTGACCTGTCCATTTGTTGCTGTTGTTCCATTCCTATTAGCACTAGGATTGGCTGTTCTCAATATTATCGTTCAAGGTGTTTGGCGTTTGGCACTCGGGGTCACTTCCCGTCGATATGTTCAGGGCATTCCTGGTCATTCTTGCACATTTTTCCAAATGAAATGAGCAGCACTCTGTCCCCCTAAATCTACTTCAGGGAACTGAATTGGAATTCCATCCACAGGCAGAGTACTGTCTCCTGGGGAGGAACGGCGTCTCTCACGCCTCAAGCTGGAGGTTCACCGAGGGGCTGTGGCCACGCACACTGCGGAGCCTCAGCCCTGCAGGCCTCTCCCGGACCAGCTACGTACAATGGAGCATCCACAGCCGAGCGTGACCACGGGGTCTTCCTGGTGCAGGAAGGGACCATCCTCTCCCCCAGGCTGAGCCCAGAACTGCCCCGGCAAAGTGCCTCTCCTTCCCACCCACACTCCTGCCCCTGGCCCTCCCACCTCTGGGCCCCTACGCCGGGAGGGAGCACCTGAGGAGTCCACCACTCCGCCTGAAGTCCCACCTGCTGTCCACTCCGCTCAGCCTGTACCTCATAGCCCTGTGACATTTTAATGAGCCTGTTTCCCAGCTCTCCAAACGACAACGCAGGTCTCCCTATCTTTAGGTTTCCTAAGCCATAGGGTAGGAACTCTGCCCTGTTCAGGCACGTCACGAGAAGGCGGGGTTCTTCAGAAAAGACCATCGTGCCGGGAAAACAGAAGGCAGCAGGAAAATAGACCAAACATGAGATGGATAACTCCATACAGGAAGCCATCGCTGAGTCTGCAGGGCCGAGCAGGACCTTGAGGACAAGACATTGTGGAGGTCACTCATTCATGGGGTCACCAGGAGTCAGAGCCGACTTGCTGGCACATAACACACACAGACTAGGAATGGCAGCAAACGTATGTTTCAGAGCTCATATGTAAGTATTTTGACTTTTCAAGTATTTCACTTTATCAGTCCTTTTTGTTCAGTACTTGTCCTTTGCTACTCCAAAATCATCTAAGTGCTTTACTCTATTTCCTTGTTATACTTTAATAGCTCAAGAGGTCCATGGCAGCCCTAGCTGGTTTGGCTCAGTGGATAGAGCATCGGCCTGCAGACTGAAGGGTCCCAGGTTCAATTCTGGTCAAGGGCACATGCCGGGGTTGCAGGCTCAATCCCCAGTAGGGGGCATGCAGGAGGTAGCCAATCAATGATTCTCTCTCATCATTGCTATTTCTATCTCTCCCTCTCCCTTTCTCTCTGAAAACAATAAAAATATATTTTTAAAAAAAGAGAGAGATTCACGGCTTAGAAAGAGAAGTAGTTACTTCTACTGTGTTATGGGGGCAGGTCATGTAGGAGGGGGTATTGACAGAGACTCGGAGGCTGGGACCATCTTTCACGTGGATTTGGGGGACAGTCCCAACAGAGCAGACAGGGGAGGAAAGCAGGCGGCTCGGGAGGGGCGACGGGCAGAGGGAGGCCTAGCTCTACGTGCTACTCTGTGACCTTGAACTTCTGAGCAGTAAAATGAGTCTTGCACTTCTGCATCCCCTGCCCCTTAAGGAAGAAATGTAACGATGAATTTCCAAGCAGTTTGTAGGCCATAAAGCATCCTTATTAAAACAAGTGGTGATTTAGCATTGTGCCGTCGTCTTTTTAAACTTGGTGGAGTCCCCACACTGACTCTTCACCAGTTACCATCGTCACTGTGGCTGTCACTGTCATCCCCCCCACTTACTGGCCGTCAGCTACGTGCCCAGCTGTGCGGAGCATTCTGCCTGCATTACTTCATTAGTTCCTCACACATGGCCTATGGAAATATATATCTCCATCCATAATACGTGTTCCCTCTGCTCAGATACAGGAAGGTGGCTTGTCCAAGTTCATGGAGGCCGTGAAGGGTGGAGCCAAGGCTGGAATCTGATATCTGTCTTGTCCCCCACCCTGTCCCCTTGGCGGAAGCCAGAGGGTGGCTGGGCCATAATGGAAAGCCTTTTGTGGGGACACCATGCAGGGAGAAAGGGTGGCCAGAGCGGAGGGGTGGGGGGCATGTGACCTCAAAAACAGCCCCTGGGCGGCCAGCAGCAAGGTGGGATGTGAGGTCAGCCCAGGCGGACAACTGCCTTGAGACGGCAGGGCTGGGACAGCGAGCCCAGCCACCAGCGCGTGCGGGTGAGGGTGCGGGTGCGGGTGCGGGTGCGGGTGAAGAGACACACGCGGAGTAGTGAGGGCTGTGAGGAGTCTGGCTCCCCCTCTGCTGGGAAATACTCTGCACTTACGCATGCTTTGAAATGAAACATCTGTCCCCAATACTATGTGGCTGGACATTTTCATGCAGCTTTTATGAGTTAATGACATTTCTATTCTTTTGACATAAAAATAGATAATGAATAAATCTGACGACACCATGAAAAGACTCGGTTCTCTGAGAGGAAGTGAGCTGGGCCAAGCCCACCATTGGGAAAGTTGTTCAAGGAAGCCCCTCCCGGGGATCCATGTGCCGCTGTCCTGCCCGGGGACTCAGGGTGGCACTGTAACCCAGGTGTTGTCCGCGCAGGTAAGCTCTTGTTGACCCGGACGGTGGCAATGAGGGAATCAGGAGCTGGGACGGCTCTAGGGACCCTCTCTGACCACAGACTAGGAAATGGCCACGCCCCAAAGGGAACTGGGGACCACCAGGTGGCCTCATCCTTGCTCACAGCCTCCACGTGCCCCCCAGTGAGGGCACCACAATAAATGCCATTGGTGGTCCCCATTTTAAAACCATCCCTTGCCAGATGAAATGCCAACAAAATTTGCAGACATGTGTTTATAGATTATAGATTGATTTCTATATAAACATCTATGTGTTCTTGAATATAATTTTAGGTCACTGATGTTTTGCCAACGTTGGATGTCTCTTCAAAGGATTTCTGAGTCAGGCGAGGACCGTTGATACAGACCCCTTTCATTCTTGGCCTCCTAAAACCTTAAATTTCCTTCTTAACCTCTGTCCGCACAACGCCAAAGCCGCTGGTCAAACCTCAAAAACACGAGACAAAGGTGCAGCGTCCAAGGTTGTTGGATGAGTCACAAGATGCCTTGGCACCTGCCCCTCCTTCCCCTGTCCTCTCGCTGCATTGTTGAGGAGGAGCCAGACCTCCCCATCTTCGCTGACAGGTCACAGAACAAGGATGGCTCCTGGCCATGGCATACACCCTCAGGCCTTCCTTCTTGGCTGCCCCCAAATCCTTCGTGATGGATCGCCTCCTCGGCATCGCGGCTCCCTCGGAACCAGCAGCCAATGCACGCAGCCTCCCGCGGCCCAGGGCAGCCGGCCAGAAGAGCAGCGCCCAGCCATGGGGTGAGGGAGAGTGGGGGACTAGGGACTTGGGGCACACCGCCAGGGACGGGGGGCGGGGGGTGTCTTTGTCAGTCAGAACCTCTCTGTGCAGGTTTGTGCAGCTGGGCTCCAACTTCTGGGTCAGAAATGAATTCCTCATCCCACAGGCTCAGGTCCCCCTGCTGATCCGGAGTCTGAGCCAATGACACGGTAGAAACGAGTCCTCCTGGCTCCGTCGAAGGCCTTGCAGAATGGAGGCGGTGGGGTCCGGCTCTGACCTTGAGGCTGCTCCCAGCCGGACTCTCTGTAATTAATCCTTCACTTTCGTACAGCGATGACAGTGGAACTTGGTGTATGACCTCATTTATCATTCTCCCTGTCATTAGAATATGAGATTTGAGTGCCCCGCCCGAATATTTGAAGAAAAGTGGGTGAAAGCTAAGCATACGTCCCCTCCTCGGAGGCACCGGCAGTGGGCTCGTCGTTGGGGTGGCTGTGGGCACTGGCCCGTCCCTCTCAGCTTGTGGAGTGAGAGAGGAGGTGGGCTACAATCACATTTTGTCTTGGAAACCCATCTTCTTCTGAGAGAAATTAAATGCATGTATTCCATTCATATGCGGCCAGAGATTCAAGTGATGATGGTCTTCTAGAACAAAAATGTTTGCTTGTGAGAGGGAAGCATTGGGGGGTTTAAAACCTTGAAATGAGAACCAGCATCTGACTCATGAGTGAGTCACAGGGGACACTTCCCCAAGCGCCTGGAGCAGCGGACCTAATGGATCAAGGTGCTTGTTGGGTAAGCGGACCTTCCTCTGCCCACGCTGCCGAGACGCAGACGGTCCCCCCTCGTGTGCCTCACGTGGCCCTTCTGTCATCATAGAGAGCGGGCAGACGGCCACAGGCAGTGCACTGCGGCCTGTGTGTGCGAGAGCAGCCTTGGGCTTTCTGGGTAATTGTTCAGACTCCTCTGGGAAAATATTGTTTTGATTCATTATTTTCCAGGAGGCAGAAATGGGAACAATGTGGGAGTCTCAGGGGGCAAAATTTGGGCTCAATGCAGGGAAGGCTTTTCTAACAATTGCTGGCCCCCTCCCGCAGCCCCCGTGGCAAAGTCCACCCTGAATTCTCCCCCCCCCACCCCCACTGAGGTGTTCTCAGCATGACCCGGGTCCCGGTCAGTCAGGGATGCTTCCTGGACTCTGGCAGTCGAAGTGGTGGCCTCCCCATAGTCCCCAGCCTCCAACAGCAGGTGCCTGCAACTCGGCCTGAGCCTGCCTGTGCAGGAGGAGCGGCCAGGACACCAGGAGTGAAGGGCCCCTGGGAGCAACCTTAGGCCAGAGAGGACAAGCTTTGGCGGGTAAACACCTCAGCTCTCGCACCTCGAGACTGGGCCCGGGACTCTGAAGCCCCAAGATCTGGGTGTCTCCAGTGCCCCGATACTGTCCTGGGCAAAACGGCACCTGGGGGAAATGGTGGCAGGGGGACTGGGGTACAGGGAAGCTTGGCTGTGGGCAGTATGACAGGAGGAGCCCTGGACCAGAAGGTACAAGCCAGATCCCTAAATAAAGAGCAACCAGGGGCCTGCTCAGGGCAGGATTGGGCTCCGGGTGGCAAGCGCCAGCAGCTGCGGGGGACACTGTAAGAGTCCGAGGAAAGGTCAGGAACGTAGCAGCCCTGGCAGCAGCACAGTCCCAGCACCCATGGCGGCAGAGGCTGCGTTTTATTCTTCCAGTTGTGCCATAAATGTACGTACTTTACATCCCTTTCCTTTTAATTAGCTTGTTAATTTCTACGGTTAAGTGCTTATTCGAGTTGCAAATTATTGGTGTATTATAACGTTATAGGCACATTAGATCAAACGGCTCAGATTTTTTGAAAGCACAATGAGCAGCCTATTGAATTTGAAAACATATTGGGTTTTCCAAAGTCTGATGATGTATTTTTGGCAAAGCTGACCCTATGGGGAACGAGTCACCCTCATACATTGCAGATGGGGGTGTAAAATGTGCAGAGGGAACTGCCAAGGTACCTAACAAAACTGCATATTCATTTACCCTTCAACCCAGCAATTCCACCTCTAGAAACTTATCCAAAAGGTGCCCTGGGGAAAACATGCAAATATACATGTAGACGACCGATTGTTGTGACCCTGTGAACAGCAAAGACTGGGAACAACACCAATGCTGTCGGCAAGGGGCTGGCTCAGTAAACGGTGGTATTACTGTATAACGAAGCAGTATCTAACCCTAAAAAAGGAACGGAGACTACTTCCATAGACTGTGATTTAGGACATGCTGCTAAGTGGAAAAATCAGGATGGATATGTGACCAAGAAGTGTATGGTATCGCCCGGCCAGTGGTTGAGCATCAACCCATGAACCAGGAGGTCACGGTTCAATTCCCAGTCAGGGCACATGCCTGGGTTGTGGGCTCAATCCCCAGTAGGGGCATGCAGAAGACAGCCAATCAATGATTCTCCCTCATCATTGATCTTTCTATCCCTCTATCCCTCTCCCTTCCTCTCTGAAAGCAATAAAAACCTATATTTTTTAAGAAATCTATGGTATGTTATTATGTATTGAAAATATGGGAGAATATAAAAATAGCCCAGCCTGCACCCTCTCCAATCCGGGACCCCACAGGATGGGGCCTAAACCGGCAGTCAGACATCCCTCTTGCAATCTGGGACCACTGGCTCTTAACTGCTAGCCTGCCTGATCGCCACTGGCTCTTAACTGCTAGCCTGCCTGATCGCCCCTAACCACTCTACCTGCCTGCCCAATCACCCCTAACAGCCTCTGCTTGCTGGCCTGATTGCTCCCTAACTGCTCCCCTGCTGACCTGGCTGCCCCCTAACTGCTCCCTATTGGCCTGGCTGCCCCCTAACTGCCCCCCTGCTGGCCTGGTCACCCTCTAACTGCCCCCCTACCAGCCTGGTCAACCCCTAACTGCTCTCCTGCCAGCCTGATCGCCCCTAACCACCTCTGCCTCAGCTCCCGCCACTGTGGCTTTGTCCAGAAGGAAGTCGGACATCCAGAAGATGTCCGGTCAACCCGGTCTAATTGGCAAATTACCCTTTTATTAGTATAGATAAGTATTTTTAAATTAGAGGATTAAACATAAATTTCTACAAAATTACCTACCTGAGGATGGAATGGACAGGATGGTGAGGACCAGAATAGAAGCTGGACTTCTCTAAATATAACATTGTCTTCTAGGTCTGACCTAAGATACATGTAAATATTCATTCATCACATAAAAAAATCAATTAAAAAACAACTCTAGCCTGGCCAGTGTGGCTCAGGAGGTCACGGTTCGATTCCCTGTCAGAGCACATGCCTGGATTGCAGGTTCCATTTCCAGTAGGGGGTGTGCAGGAGGCAGCTGATTAATGATTCTCTCTCATCATTGATGTTTTATCTCTCCCTCTCTATTCCTCTCTGTGAAATGAATTTTTTAAAAAACGCTTTTTTTTTTAAAGAAAAGCAACTCTGAAAAATCTAAAGCAAATGAAGACAATGAACCTGGCTGTGTACCAGGTTGGTAATAACCCAGACAGAAAGCAACTGTGACGTCTACACACACACTCACACTCACTCACATATGCACACAGGCACGCACACACATATGCACATATGTATGCAACTCACACACACACACTTGCGCACTCACATATGCACACATGTATGCACACATGTATGCACACACGCATGCACCAATGTGTACACACGCACACACTGCTTTCAGGAATCACACTGCTGCCAGTTGGTACTGCTCTCCTGAGGTAGCTGTGTGTATGCAGTAGGTTGAGGCAAGCTAGTAATCATTTTGGTGTCATGGAGACCCAGGATCTTGACTTTGGAGAAAGGACATACATATGGATCAATAAATCTAGGAAAGTGTAATAGTCCTAAATTGGAGTTGGAAGTAAAATTATTTAACCCAATAAGTATTTTGCCTTTTAAAAAATTGCTGTTTCCTAGCTCTCCACTGAAAAGGCATAGTCATGAAGAAAGACCCAATAGCAGTGAACACTCCTAAAGGCCAAAGAATGAAAGCATTTTTTGAACTGTATCCACACAAGGGAATAGTATTCAGTCTTTAAAAGGAAGGAAATCCTGACACAGCTACAACATGGATGAACCTTGAGGACATTGTGCTCAGTGAAATCAGCCAGACACAGAAAGACAAAGCCTGATGCTTCACTTACACGAGGTACCTGGAACAGTGAAAATCAGAAAGACAAAAGGCAGAAGGTAGAATGGTGGGTGCCAGGGGCCAAGGGGATGGGGAAGGGCAGTGAGTGTTTAGTGGGGACAGAGTTTCAGCTTTGCAAGATGAAAAGAGTTCTGGGGAAGATGATGGTGGTGATGGTAGCGCAGCAATGTGAATGCACGTAATGCCACTGAGAACAGTTCAGATGGTAAAGTTTATGGTATATGTCTTTTACCACAATAAAGCGATTAAAAGAAAGAAACCATCCACATGTCTGGCAATGATGGAACCATCAGATGACATCACTTCCGCGTGGCCAGCGAAGGTCCTGGTGCAGAGCAGACCTCAGCGTTTCTTGAGGACGAGCCTTGTGCTCCGGTAGACCACGTGTGAATGACTGTGCCTGGTTCTCCACTCCATGCTGCCTCCAACTCTGCTTTCCCTTCACACACTTGAAGCAAGTCCTCAGAATCCCACTTGAAGACTTCCTAACACCCTGGCTGTGGATGGGGTCCTGTCCTCTGTGTCTCCTTTAAATAACTTTTCTCACTCCAACCTGCTCCCCAAGCAGCCTGTGATGAGGAAGCGTCCTCCCACCCACGCTGGCTCGTGGCCTTAGTTCTGAATTAACTCTCAATTCATTCTTCATACGGTAATTGGTCTTCATCTAGGACTTATGCTCAATACGTGGCCACCACACATGCAATGACCAAGTATGGAATCAGCCGACTTCACTGCCATCGAAGTTGGAGGGAGCTGGAACACCTAGACTCCAGGTGCTCATCAACCACTTGTGTTGGGCGGGGGTACGTAGACACAACCCGGAACAGGTCAAATGAGCCCCTCGACTTTAGACAGCATCGAATTCAATGACTCCCATATAGATGGTTGAACTACGGTCCCTAAGGAAAGTGATTTGCTCAAATGCCATTAGGCATTTGCAAAGTAGAAAACAACAGAATCCATATCCCCGGTCTCCAGTTCAGGGCTGTCTCCCACTTTCCGATGCAGAGTGGATGCAAGGTACACTGGAGAAGACGGAACACGTGTGGGAAGGGGAGGCTCACCCTGTGGATCCCTGTGGGGGTGATATTTGTATGGCTAATGCCACCACTGTATTCATTCCGTGTGTGTGGCTGCTGTGGTAGTTTGGATTTCTGCCCAGCAGATAGTCACCAACATGCCACCTTCAAGCATTCCCATTGATTAACTCACAATTCAGCAGATGGAGAGCCAGGTGCAACAGGACTGGGTTCTCTTCTCAGGGTCTCAGAGGCTGAAATCCAGGTGGCAGCAGGGCTGTGTTCTCACATAGAGGCTCGACTGTGGAAGAATCCACCCCCAAGGCCGTTCAGGTTGTTGGCAGAATTCCATTCCTTGTCCATGAGGGGCTGCTTTTCCCTCAAAGAGGCACGTGGTCTCTCCAGCATCAGAGAATCACCCTCACGTGGAGTCCCTCTCATGCTCCTGTTCCCCAACTTCCTCCAAATCTGACTTCCAGACCCAGATTCCCAGGGTGGTCTGCTTAGATCAGGTCCACATGGTCATCTCTCCTTACAGTCAACTGTGCCTTTTAACATCCTCTTAGGAGTGAAATCCATTGTATTCATATATTCACATATTCTACGGGGGGGGGGTGCCAGGGTGGAATTTGGGGGCTCTCTTGGGATGTTTCCCACCACACTGCCCCCCAAAGAACCTAGTGCCACAGCACTAGCCTGGTGAGTGGGGGGAAGGATCTCAGAAGCCAGAAAAGTGGCTGCCAGATCTCCACATGGTGGTGAGTTTGAACTTGACTCTCGCTGGGGAAGGCAGGGGTAGCCCAGTCAAAGCATAACCAGTTCCCTGCTCTGCCTTCTGGGCTGGGTTCAGACTTCCAGCATCCCCAGCCTTTCCTTCCACCTGCGTGAACCCTGTGGAAATCATTCCTAATGGGCCATGAAAAGATCAAGGACCAACAAAACTCAGATGTCTTCAGCTGCCATGTTCTAATTTATTGGCAATATGTTCAGCAATGCTTTCCTGATTATTTCCTGGTTAGGTCGCGATACCAGATGAAAAATGGTCAGAGACAGTTATTAATTAAATGAAAATGCAGCAACCAAATGTGAAGATCCCAAACTCTTCTATTTCAAAGTACCCTTTTTTTTTTTTTAAGAAACACTGGGTAGAAGAGAAATTTGTCATACCTTTTAGCTTATAATTTTGTTTTCAACCATATGCAACCATGCATATGCAACTAACTTCTGGTTTCATTTCCTATCAAACGGTTCTTTGAACTTGTTTTCCTTCTAAAATCATCCCAAATAAACTCATATTAAATAGTGAGTCAGGCTGCTTTTGTTATAAGAAACACTGTGGAAAGCAAATTGAATCCATTTCCAACATTGAAGAGGAAACAGTGGTGAAAGATTAATTTACAAAGCGTACTGCCTGCTAATTGATGATGCTTGTCTTGTCTTTTTCATACAATGCTCTAAAATGCAAGCGTTCAAGGGGCATGAGGACACCAGAGGACGCTCTGATATGACCTCTTTGTTTTACAGATAAAGAAATGAAGACACAGAGAGATGAAGCGGCCCTCTATAGTCTGCATGGCTAGTGAGTGGCTCGCCCCAAGGGTGCAGACTCCCGAGGGCTCTTCCTACAGCTGGACCACCTCCCTGATCTCTGGAACTAGGCCCAGGGGCCCACCCTAAGATGCCTCCATCCCACTTATGGTTTCATGCCGAGGGTGTTGCTAATGGAAATGCAAGATGACGTAAATGAGGCAGATTCTCATGTGTTACTGTTTTGAACAAAGACAGAACATCTGTCTTCACTCGGCCCCTTGCAGGAGATCCCTCTGCGTGGGCAAGCTCTGGGTGCATCCTGGTCCTCGGGGTGGGCCAGGCAGTGAGAGTGAGGCACGGAGCAGCACCCAGCAGAGGGCACCCAGTGAAGGGCGTCCACGGTTGGCAGGCAGGCTCCTGGAGCCTCACTCCAGATATGGTGACCGTCATCTCTAGAGAGGCCTGCGGACATCCACCATAACTTCCCAGGCCATTCCTTCCTTTTGTCCTTAAAACCCATCATCTTTCTAGTTATCAAAGAGCCAGTAGTGGCTTAATAAGTCATTCCATGCTAATTTCTCATTAATAAGAGACATTTTGAAGCTTAACAATTATTTGCAAAACAATCAATGTAAGTGTGATGTGTTTGCATTAAAGGCATTGACAGTCATTTTGTGCACAGAAAAAAAAAACAATTATAAAAGCCTGTGGGTTTTGTAAATAGGCTCCGTCCTCCTTGTCACTATTGACATTTGGGGACAGATAATTTTGTGTGTGTGCCTGTCCCGTGTACTGTAAGATGTTTAGCAGCATCCCTGGCCTCCACACACTTGATGCCAGTAACACACCCTCCGTCTCCCCGCCCCTCACCCTATTGTGGCAATCCACAATGTCTCCAGGCATTGCCAATGTCTCCTGGGGGTCAAACTGGCCCTGGTGAGCAGAGAGCCCAGCATCAGCAGTGCATGTCAGCTCTGACTGGGAATAGCACCCGTCATTACCCAGGAGGCCGTTTTACAGTAAATCAATACCCGATGCCACCAATACACTTCTAACGTGCGATTTAAAGAAGAACTGCCGAACTGGCAGAGCTCTCCAGAGGAACCAGCTGCCTGAGGAAATAGGAAATCTTCATTTAGATGGAGATGGAGAGGTAGATTGAGATGGGAAAGGAGATGAAGAAGGAGATGTGGAGATGGGGAAGGAGACAGAGATGGAGAAGGAGATGTGGAGATGTGGAAGGAGACAGAGATGGAGAAGGAGATGTGGAGATGTGGAAGGAAAAAGAGATGAGGAAGGAGAAGAAGATGGAGGAGATAGAGATGGAGAAAGAGATGAAGGAGGAGAAGGAGGAGGAGGAGAAGGGGAGGACTCTCACAGGCTCCCACAAATATAGACTACATGTTCTTTTCAAACAATAGAATGTGGTTTTTCTTAATTTGACTACATATATAATGGATCACAAAGAAAGTCTTGAAAAATTCCAAAGATTTAAAAACATCTCACAGTACACAATGAATTTAGAAATAAACTGCACCCATACATTTGAAAACTAAATAACACTTTTAAGTAATTCTTGGGCCTGGAATAAATTTTTACGGAGATTATAACTACTGAGAACTGAATGACAACAGAAGAGCTGTACACAAAAATCTGTGGAAAATGGATGAAGGGGATATAAAAGGAATTTATAATATTCAATATATATTTTAGAAAATGAGAGATTTTAAATTAATGGGCTAAGACTCATTATAAAAATGTGTATAATATCAATCAATGTAAGCCCAAGGAACAGTAAAAGAAGAAAATAATAAAGGTCAAAATTATGGAAATAGTAAATAAAGAAGCAATATGGAGAAACAAAAAAACAAAAGCTGATTCTTTACTAAGGACTGATAAAAATAGACATTTATTTTTTCTTGATTAATCAAAATAAAGGCATGAGCCCTGACCGGTTTGGCTCAGCGGATGGAGCGTTGGCCTGCGGACTCAAGGGTCCCAGGTTCGATTCCAGTCAAGGGCATGTACCTTGGTTGCGGGCATCCCCAGTAGGGGGCGTGCAAGAGGCAGCTGATCGATGTTTCTCACCGATGTTTCTAACTCTCTATCCCTCTCCCCTCCTCTCTGTAAAAAAATCAATAAAATATTTTTTAAAAAAAGATAAAGGCATGAATAAATATTAGAAATGAAAAATAAGAATAATTACTGATATGTAGTGATTAATATACAAAAATAAATAAATAATTTTGGACTAATATATTTGAAATCTGATATATGGTGGACAATCTTCTTTAAAAAACTAAATTACTAAAGCTTCTATTTTTTAAAGATATTTCTATTGGTTTCAGACAGAAAGGGAGCGGGAGGGAGAGATAGAAACATCAATGATGAGAGAGAATCATTGATTGGGCATGTGCCCTGACTGGGAATCGAACTGTTACCTCCTGGTTCATAGGTTGATGCTCAACCACTGAGCCATACCAGCTGGGCTGAAGCTTCTATTTTAATTAATATGCTCCAAAAACTAGAAAAGGAAGGAAGATGATCTCCTTTTATGAAGCAAGCATCCCTGTGGTAACAAAACAAGGTAAGGAAGAAAAATTATGAAACAGTTTCTGACTAGCAAAGCAAACAACCCACACAGTGAAAAAGGCAACCTACAGAATGGGAGAAAATATTTGCAGGCCATAGATCTGGTAAGGAGTTCATATCCTACATGTATGAGAAACACACAACTCAACGGCAAATAACCAATTCGGAAAATGGGCAGAGGGTCTGAATAATACATTTTTCCAAAAAAAGACATACAAATGGCCAACAAGTACATGAAAAGGTGCTCAACATCACTAATTGTCAGGGAAATGCAAATCAAATCCACAATGAGATGTCACCTCACACCAGGTCGGATGACTTCTATCAAAAAAACAAGAGATAAGAAGTGCTGGCAAGGACGTGGAGAAAAGGGAACCCTTGTGAATGTAAATTGGTGCAGCCACTGTGGAACACAGTATAGTGTTTCCTCAACATATTAAAAATAGAGCTGCCATATGATTCAGTAATCCTACTTCTGGGAATTTATCCAAAGGAAACAAAATAAGTATCTTGAAGAGATATCTGCACTCCCATGTTCATTGCAGCATTATTCATAGTAACCAATATATGGAAACAACTTACGTCCTAAGTGTCCATTGATGGATAAGTGGATAAATAAGTTGTCTCTCTCTCTCACACACACACACACACACACACACACACACACACACACTGGAATATGTATTTAGTGTAGGGGTGGGAAATCTTTTTTCTGCCAAGGGCCATTTGGATATGTATAACATACGAAATTATCAACTTAAAAGGTAGCCTGCTATTTGGTCAAACATTTAATTAACTCACCCCTAATGCCTTGGCAGGATTAGACCAAATGATTTCATGGGCCTTGTATGGCCCTCGGGCCAGACATTCCCCACCCTGATTTAGTGGAATATTATTCATCCATGAGAAATAAGGAAATCTTGCCATTTGTAATAAGTAGATAAATTTGGGGACATTGTGCTAAGTACTGTCTGATCTCACTTATATGTGGAACCTAAAATTTTAAAAAGTCAAACTCTTCGAAACAGAGTAGAATAGTGGTTTCCAGGACCTAGAGGTGGGAGAATTGGAGAGATGTTGGTCAAAGGGTACATTGATCAGTTAAGAGATGAATAAGTTCTGGGAATCTAATGTTCAGCCTAATGAACATAGTTAATAACACTGTGGTATACTTGAGATTTGCTTGTGGCCAGCTCAGTGATGGCACTTGGAATATTGAAGAAAAAAGAGTTGATCTCTTCCTTACACCTTTCACAAATGTACCATCATTTCAAAAAATATCGATCCCAAATGGATTAAAGTGAAAAGCAGAACTTTACAAATTCTGGAACTACAGAATATAGTCCTGCTCTCCCAGCAAAAGAGATCGTTATGAACACCCACACGCAGCTGAGGATGGGCAGGCACAGAACACACCCACCATGGCACTGCAGGTAACAGGTTGAATCCTAGGAAACTGCCCATATTCCTCTAGTTTTTAACCTAAAATGGCAGTTTTCTCTGATTCCACCTAATGTTTCCACTCTGAAGAGGAAACACCCCAAGGACGGGGACAGGATGGGCAAGCAATGGACAGGAAGGTGGGGTTTCGGGACAATGGACGATGGCACTGGTAGCCCAGAGGACGCTGGGAAACAGAGGTGGTGGCAGCAGTCGGCCACGCTACACAATCTTCTCTCCAGGAGAGCTACTCAGCTCTCCTGTCAAGATTGACCAAAGTTGTGGATTCTCACCTGAGCCACAATACAGGAACCAGGGGACCCGGTGACAGAGTGTGGGTGGATGGGAGGGGAACCAGGGGAGGGAGGGTCGGAGGGGTTCCGAAGGCCTGCAGGGGCATGAAGTGGGTTCCCAGATGGGGTGAGTGGGACTGGAGGCCAGAAACGGTGACACAGAGGGCTGCTGGGTGGAGCAGCAGATGCAATGTCCAGTGTGGCCAGGAGAACTTGTGGAGGCTGTGGGCCTGTGTGCTCTAATAATCCTATCTAATAATAGACAAACATGGCAATTGACCGTACCTTCACTACGCCTCCCATAGGCTAATCAGCATGATATGCAAATTAACTGCCAACAAAGATGGCGACTAATTTGCATATACCGGCTGGGAGCGAAGACTGAAGACACCATAGAAGGAAGCCAAGCAACGGAGCCGAGGTAGCAGAGACGGGCGGGAGAGAAGCGGCAGAAACGGGTGGGTGGGGTAGGAGGGGCAGAGACGAGCAGGATAGGAGCTGCAGGGACAGGAGTGAAGCCCTATTCTTGCAGGAATCCTCCTACAACGGGCCTCTAGTGTCCTATGATTGTCAGTCTAGAAGGTTCCATCCGATGTCAGGGTGCAGAGGGGGGCTCTGAGAGGAGAGCTAGCCGACCTAGCTGACAGCCATCCTGGGAGGGGCCTCATGATGCTCAGGCTCTGTCCTGGCTTGTGGGACGTCATCAGTGGGTCACCACACTCCTCACTGAGCCCAGATGGCACTGGGCTTCCATCCTGGGGCCCAGGTCAAGCCTGCACCTCAAATCTTAGAACCTTGGGTCTGGCTCAGCTTCTTAACCCTCCTGGCTTGTTGGGCCCCATCCCCTTTGACAGCCGCCAAGTCCATGGACTGCTGGGCACCCCTCCGTCCACATAAGCACCTCCCTGGCTCTTCTCCTGAGCCCTGCCTTCAACCCGCAGGGGCCAGAGCCGCCTGTCAAGTAGCCGTGACACTGGCATTGCTCAAGTGCTCATTACAGTGTTGTGACCTCCAGGGCAAAGAGGCACAAGCCACAACGCTCCAGTTCTTTGGATGTGGCTGTGGGGAACATAGGGGTCCCCACCCTCCCTCTCGTCTCCCACATCCCCATTGCAAGGATATCAAATCACTGGAGTCTCTGTGCACCAGCTGTTGGGCCGCGTGAGTGATGGGCCCTCTTACTGCTGCCTCTGTGGATGGAAACTAAACCCAAACTACTCAGCAAAGCCAAGGTGGACCAAGCCTTGTTGCGGAAGGGGGGGGTAGCGGGAGGGGGCTGCCTGCGCACTTGTCCCAGGTCCCCCAGCAACATCAGAAGCATTGTGTCGTTTAACTCTCATCCTGTTGACGTGGTTCCCCTGACGACAGGGCAGCTGCACTGTGCAAGTCTCAGGGGCACCCAGGACCTGCGACAGTGACTGGGGTTCCCTGGGTGTTCCATGTCCGGCCTGCCCTGTGGGCTGATGGTGGCTCAAGGCGTCCCTACCTAAAACTCTGAGACTTCCAGGGTGTGTGTAACAACAGAGCCAGGTCAGCAACAGGGCCAGGCAGAAGGGGAGGCTGGGGTGAGAACCCTGCGGGTCCCGCAGCCCCCAGCTGGGCCCTCTGGGAAGGGCCTTTTGCTCATTGATGGGAGGCTCTGGGTCTCAGTGGGGAGAATTCTGCATAACACGGACTCCAGAAAACAGAGATTTCAGAGGCCTAGGGAGGAGATTTGGCAAACACGCGGAGGCTCCAGCTGAGTTGGCTGAAGGCTTGAGATGGAAGGACACAATTATTTCTTCCAAATTATGAAGACCAAAGAGCCGCGCTCCCCAACACGAATGCTTCCAGGGGAAGCCCAGCGTCTCCAAGGCACGCTCGGGATTCCTATCAGCATTCATAATCACTCTGCACCGCGATGATGAGATGTTCCCGCTAAACCCTAATCTCCTCCATGTGGCCTCCTACTTGGCCAACTTTTCAGCTAAAAATAAAATCTATTCATCAACGAATACTTTCATGTTGACTTGGTTGCCTGAGCCTGTCCTGGTTCCCAGATTGCAGTAACCACGTGTAATAAAATGCCCTTTGTGATGAAGTATTAAATCAGCGACACCCAGAACCATGAGCTTCTTGGGCCTTTTTTTTTTTTTGATGTGTGAAACCTAATGGACATTAATTTCGAACAGAGAACGAGGCCTTTCTGAGCTAGAAACGGGTGTCCTCCTGTACAGCCGGCTGGCACCTCACCCAGACTCACTCGGGATGGGCACCCCATGGCTCGGATGATGCACATCCCACACACTCATCGAGTAGTGACAGATGGGAGTGTGCACTTTGAAAAGAATTGGAGATTCTCACTTTGATGGTTTGTGATAAAAATAAAATGGAAACAGCCAAACCTGTTCTAAAGATGAAGCAAGGTCAAGACCCTCTCCTTGCCCCTTGTCAATCCACCCAGGACATTTCTCTCCTTCAAATTCTTTGTCCATGAGTTTTGAGGAAAGTCAGTCCCCATTGCCTTGTGTGTCTCTGGGTCCGTCCCCATTGGATCTTTTGTCCCTGACATTTTCAAGTGCATTCAACATACTTGTGTGGTACAACCACCCTGATGTAGGCAGGCCCTATGCTAAGGGTGGGTGCCTATGTGCATAGTCCTGGGAAGTCCCTGTTTTTGAGGGGGACAGGAACCAGTGCTCCTGCTATTTGCTGGGCTGTGAGTCAAGAGTAGTGAACTGTTGTTGTAGCTCCACTAAGGGTCTCGTCTATTCTGATGCCTGTGGCTGACTTCCATGGGCACCCTTTGGTGTCTCATAGCTCCTCGCCATCCTCTGTGAATTTGTGGTTCTTCCCCCACAAGAGTGGGCCAGGTTTCAGCAAGGGAACGACACCATTAAAATATGTCAACTTTATAGAAAAGACAAATAACAGAAGAGTGAGGAGCCAATGTCATAGGTAGGTGCCTTCTTTTCCTTCTCTTTTTGACATTTGTCTTATCCTCCTTAGAAAAATGGAAAGAAAAGTCCAACACATACATCTTGTCCTCAGCAGCAACTTGGTCCTGGGCAAGACGGTGGTCCTGGGATGACCTAAGTGAGGGAGGAAACCGGGGAACAGGAGGACACGGCAGACAATGTGTTCAAGTTTGGTTCCAGAAAGCCTTTTTTTAAATATATATATATATATTTTATTGATTTTTTTGCAGAGAGGAAGGGAGAGGGATAGACAGTTAGAAACATCGATGAGAGAGAAACATGGATCAGCTGCCTCCTGCACACTCCCTACTGGGGATGTGCCCGCATGTACCAAGGTACATGCCCTTGACCAGAATCGAACCTGGGACCCTTGAGTCCACAGGCTGATGCTCTATCCACTGAGCCAAACCGGTTAGGGCCAGAAAGCCTTTTGAAGCTGTCCATCGAGCTGTTCGGGAAGGGTCAAAGGGCTGGTAGTCTGCGTGGGTGGATTGTGAAGCAGGTTTGCCATGGCTAACCAGGTTACCTAGGAAGTTAGGGAAGGAATCATGGAACCTCTCCATGGCCGACTGTCTTATCCCTAAAACAGAGATAGGACAGCCCTCACCAGTTCAAAGGGATGGGATGGGATGGGATGGTGGAAGGCAGCAATGATGTCACATGGGCAGAGGCCCCTGCAGCCACCAGGCTCAGAGCCCAGGAGGCTACACGTGGACCACCTTCTCCACCTGTCCCTTCCTTTTCCATCACCTTCACCCCTGCCTCCCTCCTCTCCTCTCCCACAATTGAGGTAGTTACACTTTCCTTCCTTCCAAAGGCAGTTACAAACTTTAAAGTCCCATTATTTTAAATTATTGAAGGTGCTTGTTTGAAGTGGAAGTTTGAGCCTGTCAGGAAATTTCACCTTCAAAGCCCTTGAGTTGGTTCCGAAATCCCTCACACGTGAGGTTCCCTTGGAGCCTGTCAGAAGGAAAACGGTCCACGCCAGGGCCTTGCTGGGGGATACGACAGAGCCCTGCAAACTGTCAGCGTTGTCAGTGCTCACTGGGTACATCACACGCCACAGTCGGCAACATGTGCATGCCAGTTAACACTGGAAAGCCAAGAATGAGGAGGTTTCAGCCACGCTTCCCCGGGAAGGCATGGCTGGGCTCTGGGCTCCGAGGCTGCACCTGGAACAGGTTGCCCAGAAATCCCATTACTTGAACAACAGAATATTTGCCCCTACAGAGGTTCTTATTACTTTTCAGAATTACTTTACAAAAGGAAAGTAAAATTTTCCATTAAAAAAATTGTATCAACTGAGTGCAGATTGGGGGTGTCGGAGGGGGTACGGGAGACACTACTCCATGCCTGATGGCCTTGACTTTGGGGGATGAGCGTGGTTTTGACATTTCCAGGTGTGGCAAAGGTGGTGGCTGCACAACACTGTGAATGTATTTAATGCCACTAAACTGCTCACTTTGAAAATGGTTAATTTTATGTTATGTACATTTCACCTCCATAAACTATTTATAAAATCATTTCAAAATTGTCTCCCCTCTGGCTAGCAAGGCTCATCAACTTTGGGTGAGGGTGGGGGATGTGTTGTGTAGGATCCAGCAAGCAGAGCCCCAGAGGGCCCCTTCCAGGAGGGGTCCCCTTCCCAGCTCTGCCCTGAAGTTGTGGGGAGACCTGGGTAGGTTGTCTACATATTACTTGGTCCATGGAAGCCAGTGAACTCGTCTTGGTTTATTTTAAATAACTATAATTTCTCTGGTTAATAAAGCAATACATTGTCAACATATTTTATAATGTAAATAAATGTGATATAAAAATGATAGAAATAAAGAGAATTTAAATGACCTGTTTCACTGCTTGGAATTGACATTTTACATTTTGATGAACAGCCTTCTAAGCTTTTTCATATTGATCTGTACATTTTCAAGGGCTTTTGTGTCTCCATACTTCTTTATCCAACCCCTTGTTTTGGACCCTTGTCATGTGCGCTGTTTCACAGAAGCTACAGATACCCCATCACCCTGAAGATGGGTGTCCCAGGTGGGAGCAGGAAATTGGGAAGGTCTTGGAATCGCCTGCCATTGAGATTTGCTCTTTTAAATCTTTGTTTTTCTGTTCCTTCCTTTGTCTTCACAGCTTTGATTAAAACAATACCAGTTTTCCATCTCCTCTGAGGCATCTGTTTATTTTCTCCTTTGACTTTAAGAAAGCTTAATGTATGACTTATTTGTGCATGTGTGTGTGTGTGCGTGTGTGTGTGTGTGTGTGTGTGTGTGTGTCTGTACATGTGTGAAGCAAAGCAGAATGAAAGGGAAGTGAAGTCTGAAATAATTCTTTATCTTGGTTCTTCTACAACTGTTTGCTAAAAGCCAAGACTATGAACTTGATCAGAGGAACATCTAGTTAAATTGTCTACAAAAGGAAAAGATTTTGAGCTTGACCAATAAAGCAAAATCCAACACTGTATATGAGAAACATCTAAAATAAAGAAATTCAGAAAAATAAAAGTAAAAATGTGGACAAATCCATTTCAAAGGCAAATTCAAAGGAAGCAAGGGTAGAAATTTTGATATCTGAAAAAATAAAATTCAGACAAAACCAAATTTATAAGACAAAATAGCCCACTTCTTAAAGTCAACAATTTTCAGTGAAGATATACACACCAATAACCTAAGCCCACACTGAGGAGATATAAGAAGAGATCAACAGAGACACGTTCTAGGAGAATCTGATACACTGCTCTCAGTAAAAGACATGGCCAAGTAGGAAAAATACAGTTCAGATGTAGATGACCTAAACCATATAACCAATAAACGGTAATAGATTCTATACATATATAAAACCCTGAACTCCAATATTGCAGAATATACTTTCTTTTCAAATGCACATAGAATGTTACTAATAAAAAACTCAATACATCCCAAAGATTAAAAATAATACAGACAGTCTCTGACCACAATCAATAAAACTAGAAATTATAGATAGGGTGTCCCCCCAAAAGTATATACACTTTGAATAATTATTAATTCCAATGGGTTAAACCAGAAAAGAAAGAAATATCAATTGAGCTATCAGAAAAAAAGTATACATACATTTTTGGGGGACACCCTGTATCAAGAATTAAAAGGCCCCACAATCCAGAAAAAAATGTAAATTATGTTTAAAAACTCTTAAATTAAATAGAAAATATTTAAATATTGTAGATTTTCTTAAGAATAACAATGAACACAAGACATACCTCAATCTATGGTATATAGCTAAAAAAATTTAGGTACATATTTTCAAAGAAAAATAGTATTAAGTATGTCATGCATATGTGCAAACAAAAATAAATGAAGTAAACACCCAATTTGAGAAATTATTTTTTTAAAGCATAAAATAAACCCAAAAAGACAGAAGGAAGAAATTAATGATGATAAAAGCAAAAATATAGGGTGTCCCCAAAAAATGTATGCATACTTTTTTCTGATAGCTCTATTGATGTTTCTTTCTTTTCGGGTTTAACCCATTGGAATTAATAATTGTTCAAAGTGTATATACTTTTGGGGGAACACACTATCTATAAGTTAGGGAGAAAAGCAGTGGGAATAATGAATAAACCTAAGAGGTTTGGAATTTCAACAAAATAGACAACTCACTTTAGCCATTCTAATTAAGAAAACAATGAGAGGGACAAAGCACCAATTTGCAAATTTATGCAAATATATTTTAAAATGTAGATGAAATAAATAACTTTCTGGAAAAATACAATATGCCAAAATTGACCCCAGTAGAGCCAGAAAGCCTAACCGAGCCAGATACCATAGAAGAAATACAAGTGCAGTGTTCTCCTCAAAAAGCACCAGGCCCAGATGGTTTCACATGGGAATTCTATCCAACCTTTAAAGACTAGATAATTCCACTGCTACACAAATAATTCTAGATCCTGGAAAGTAAAAAAAAAAAAAAAACTACCAAAGACTTGCCTTGGCTCAGTTGGTTGGGCATCGTCACATAAACTGAGAGGCTGCTGGTTTGATTCCTGGTCAGGGCACATGCCTGGGTTGCAGGGTGATTCCTCAGTAGGGGGCATACAGGAGGCAGCCAATCGATGTTATGCTCTCACATCTATGTTTCTCTCTTCTCCCTTCCTCTCTCTCTAAAAAATCAATAAACTTAAAAAAAAAACTACCGAAGTCTTTCCATTAAGTATAACATTAACCCCCAATCCTGATAAAGATTGCATTAAAGCAAAGAGCAAGCTATAGACCAATCTCATTTGTGAATATCAATGCAAATGTTCTAAAAATAATATTACTAAACAAAAACCTGAGATCCATCTGTTTAAGTAAACCTGAATTTGTTCTGAATTTAAATTGAAAATAACAGAATGCACTCATGCATTTTTACTTTGGAAAACAAAAAACATGAAAAATTACTAGCTGTCTGCTGAAAATCCCTAAACACAAAGACTGCCCAATAGCACTGAGCACTCCAAGGGCACATTGATTTCTAAATACCATTTCCCACTCAGATGAACCAGAGTTACTTGAGAAATGGCTGATTCCAGATCTGCAGCAGCAAGTTTATAAAATGAGCCTAGAATGGCTTCTGATAGCTGGAAGCAGGGAAGCTACCAAAGACCATGGGGTGGGGTCAAAAGGAGTCAGGAGACACCCCCACCCTCCAAAGGTTAGATGTTGGGGCAGCAATAAGGGAAAGCTTCAGTGGATTGGGCCCACCAAGAAGACTGACATCTATGAATTTACAATTACAGTTGTTGTTTTTTAACTCCTTGCTCAGCTTTAGAGGATGCTAGCATGGCCTTGCAAACTAAAAAAGTATGGGGGGTGAGGGTGGGGGTGGGAATCAAGCATCTATCCTGCTTTTCATATGAAAACTCTTCCTCAGAGTAACTGAGGGGAAGTTTCTCTTTATGGAGATACTTCAATTAACTAAGTAAAGGAATAATAGAATAAGAACATGGTTCTTTTGCTACCCCTCATAAAATAATGGCTCGAGCAATGGTCACCCATGCCCGCTAACATCACAGAGAGATGACCAGGTAGTGTGTACCTGTGATAGAATACACACCCATCTATGAAGGATTCCTGTTAAAAGGTGACATTCGAAACCCAACATTGATCTGTATTGATCTGAGCTGCCGAGCATTTGATTGTTGGTCATTGGCCATGTTGGGAGCAGGGAGCAGAGCAATCCACTATGTTCCTCCTTCTTCTTTGCTTTCAGAGTCAATGAGAATTTAGGGTGCTGTAGGATCCTGGATGTGGTGTGACCACAGTTGAAAGAAACAGTAAGTTGCAGAATTGGATTTCCAAGTACAATAACTCTGTGAGACAGGTATTCCTTTTAAACATTTTACAGATGAAGAAAATGACTTCCCTAAAGTCCACAGCTAGTTAACAGGAGACCCAGGATTCAAAGCTGGAACTGCTTCTAATTCAAGTAGCCACTGTGTGCACACCTCACACTCCTGCAATGAGGACAGTTGCTTAGGATTCTTCAGCTCACCAGAAACCTAACAACCTCACGCGTTCTTTTCATTGTATTGGTCATGGAATCAGAAAGAAAAATACATTCAATTTTTTGTGTGCATTTGGCATTTTATTTATAGATTTTTAAACCCATGTCTCTAAAGGATAAACCATGTTTGTCTTACAAAGCCTAGCTTCGCAGGAAAACAAACAAAGCAAAGCCTTTGAAACATATGTACTGCCCTTGAGAACAAACAGCAATCATGGTTGCTGCAGTCATGGAAACTCTGAGTGTCTTCAGTGCACAGTTCAAACACATCTGAATGCGTTTTAGTCTCAAGTTTCCCCAACGTCGTCTCCTACTGGTTGATATCTTCAACATGTCCGTTTGTTTAATTTTTAGCAGTTGGCTCTCAGTATTCCGTGTGGATGGAAGGAGGAGGATTTGAGGTGAATTAATGAATTTTCTGAGACCTTCCATGTGTCCTTGTTTCCTGAGAATGTACGTGGTGTATGTGCTGACGAAGCTGTTTACTGTCATCCTGGGTCCTTACCACAATGTGGACTACCACAACCAGGGTGATCGTGAGGGGCAAGGCATGCTTCTTGGCCCTCGGGAAACGTCCGTCTTCATGGTGTGCTGTCGGGATGGTGGTACCTGAAAGGCAATCTGATGGGGCTGGTTCCTGGGAGTCAACTCCGCCCTCCCCTGTGCCCTGTTCAGGATCCGAAGCCAATTGGTCATAAGCACCAACGGAAACCGAAAACATTCTGCCCCACTTACTTGGACTCGTGGCCGTGAGCTGGTGACAGAAGTGTGGAAGTCGGCCCCGACTTTACTAGACCAGATATCACAGCACCTGGGGACACGCAGGTGGTGGCACAATCTGATTGATAGCATCTTCTGGAAAAGCAGTGCTACCCCAAAAACTCTTCAACGACTCATTTAAAATATTTCAGTTCACTTCTCTGCCTTAATTTGTGTAGGAAAGGTCACTGACACTTCATATGACACCCACATTTCCTGAGGGCGCCCACAGGAGGACGGCAAAGAATGTCGCCAGCAAGGTGAGCTGCATCCCTCACGCTTTCCCCCTTTCTCCTAAAAAGTAGAACGCACTGAATTTCCTTTTCCATTTCTTTCAAGGCTTTCAACATTTGAATTCAAACAGCCTCAAGAGCTCTTGCCTGTAAACTGAGTTCTAAATGTTGGCTACGGTGTGTCTTCCCACAAACGTTAGACTCGAGGTGACACTGGGCCGGGAGCCTCCACTCCAGCAAGAACCGAAGCGCTGGGAATGTGGGTGCGCAGAACCTGGCTGTCAAACGCTGCCTGGGGCTCTGAGGGTGAAAAGGTGTTTGTTTTTATTCTCAATAATATCTAGCAGCTGAGCACATCTCATTCAAACTTCCCAGAAAACTGAGGGAAATTCCCCTTCCAGTGAGATCAAGTGGAAAAAAGATGAAATTCAAGGGGAGACGTGCCGAAGGGCTGGGGCAAGGGAACCCAGGCAGTGCAGACGCGGTTCCGAATTGTCCTCGAGTTTGGGTTTCCCTAAAAAGAGAGTCCGGGGGCCCTGTCCTGCCTGTGGGGACGGGAATGTCCTTTTTCTTGCTTCAGCCACCTGGTGACGCACTCTGTTCCTCTCCGGTAAAGAGGGTCCTGGTGTCTCAATCCTCTCCAGCACTGGCCCAGCTGCCCCGCCAGCCTCCACGGAGATGTGTGCCACCGAGGCTCGGGCCAGGGAGGAACCCAACTGCATCTACACACGGGGATCCATGAACCCGTCTCGTCAGGAAACACCACGTGACTTGGACTAACTTGGACGCAGGTGGCAATGACTCTGCCGCTCAGCCTATCAAGACGTCCATTCCCTTGACCTTCCCATAACAAATGGCCCAGACACTGTTCCCAGTCTTGGTGGGGAGGCCTTCATGGCTCATTTCTCAGATCCACCTGCCTCAGCCCAAAGGGGAAGCAGCACGGGGACCAGATGCCCCTGGCCCCTTCCCTGGCTCCCAAGCCGGGCAGCCCCTCGGACAGTGAGTCCTGTGCCGAGGTGGGTGGGAGGGGGGGGTGGGAATCTCCCCTGCCTGAGTTAGAACCCGGGGAGCCAACCTTTGCTTGGCTGGTCTGAAGCGTCGAGGTGCCTACAGCCCAGGTGCTACAACACAGGGAGGGTGCCATCGTCAAAGTCCCCACTTACCCTCCACACGCTGTCATACGATGTTTCAGGGACGCTCCCTTCCACGGGAGGAGGGTGCTCTGGAGGCGTGGCAGCTGCAGGTGATTTAGCCCGTCAATCAAGTGCCGGCTGGGATCATATTCACTCACGGCCAAACAGGGTTGTTACATGTCCAGGTGAGAGTTGTCAGGACAAAGGAAGGGCCCCGAGGACAGACTCCTGAAGCCTCCACACGGCAGGCCCCGGGGCCCCTCGCACAACGCAGACAGCTGAGCGGGACAGGTGTTTCCCCCGTGCCCTGTGCCTCACCCTGAAGCAGGACGAGGGTCCACAACACGCCACAGCCCGGCACTCGGAGCAACCTGGTGCCGCCGCTTCCCCGCTGGTCCTCTGGTGTCTTGTCTCCCAGGCAACGCCATGCTAAACGGGAAAAAGACTGAGAATCTCGAATGGCACCCAAAAAGGTCACGTTTGGTTTCTTTTCATTTAGTTTATAGTCACCACAATATTTGGAAGATTAACAGGAGAAAGACAACCTCCAACGCTGAAAGCTCTGCCTTCTTAGGCTGCGGCCTCGTGAGCCACACCTGGCCACAGCCTCCAGGACGGGAGAGGCAATTCCGTGAGTCACGGGGCCCACTCACCCGGCGCCCAGTGGTCGGAAATCGCGAGGGCAAGGTAGAACTTGGAAACCAAGACCCTCCTGAAGCCGATGTGCTCCTGCCCTGGAATAATTGACAAATTAAAATAAAAGCGCCCGGCTGTCAGTATGGTTCCTCTGCCGTCCCCACACGCACTGCACGGGACACTGCCCCCATGGTCTCCTGTGCCCTGTGGAGAGGCCCCACAGGTGAGCTGCTCCTCACCTACCTGCTGTGCAGGGAGCCTGCGCCGGAGGCAAAGGCCACGGGCTGACGAAGACTCCCAGGGTGCCCTCCGTTAGATTCAATGCTGACCAAGCGCGTGGCGGAACCTATTCCTCTCGTTTCCCCACTGGGTACGGCTCTCTTCTGGCAGGATTTGGCTCACCCTCCATCTCCAGACACTATTCCCAGTCTTGGTGGGGAGGCCTGCATGGCGCTGGTCCCCAGCTTGGGGTAAAGGCTATTCCATTGACCAGTCTCCATGCTGGCCCACCAAGTGTCCACTCGAGTCCAGGCAGCTCCGTCTTCCTGCCAAGTCCCTTATTCTTCACACCCGCCAGCATTCCTACAGTCGTGCTCTGGCCCTCAGCCCGCTGGCTCTCTCACAGTGCCCTGCAGCCCCACGGTTGGGGACTCCTGCCGCAAACCCTACTCCCAGAGCTTGCTCAACAAGCTGGCTGTTCTCACTGCCCTGGCAATCCGTGCTGGTCCCCACTTCTGTCTGTACAGTAACCATCCCCAGCTTGCGTGTCCTGTGGGGACCGGAGACCTTTGGTCCCATTTCCACACCAAACCTACAACAGGCACGGTCAACAGGCTGTCCCTTGTCAAGGGTCCCATTTCCACACCAAACCTACAACAGGCACAGTCAACAGGCTGTCCCTTGTCAAAATTGTTGAGTGTGTGCTGTTGGGGGGGCGGGGGTGGGGGGAGACCAAGCTGTCCACGTTGTCAGTGCCGTGTGGCTGAGTGACAGAATGCCACACGCTTGGTGGCTTCAGATGACACGTGTGTTACCTCCCAGCTCCTTCGGGTTAGGAGTCCAGGCCTGGCTTGTCTGGGTTCTCGGCGTCAGGGTTTCACCGAGCTGCCATCCCAAGCCGGTAACGATCCCCTCGCGGGCTCTCGACACTGCTGTCAGGATTCCTCTCCGGGTCTGCAGGGCCGAGGTCCTTTCCTCGCGGTCACCAGCCAGGGGCCACTCCAGCGTCCAGAGCTCCTGGCCATGTGGGTCTCTCTGGGGACCATCTCCACCTGGCAGCAGGGAGCATCTCTCGCTAGTTTATGACAGTCTTTCGTCTCCCATTCAAGTAGAATCAGGCCCAACCTGTCTCAGGCTTAAAAGATCGGGTGTGTTCAGGGTGGTAGGCCATAGATGACAGTCTTATGTAACAGAACATTCCAGAAGGGTGGCATCCCATCACTGTGCCGTCGACTGCTAGTGGGAAGCAGGCTGCAGGTGGGCCCATACCCAAGTGAGGGGGTCACACAGGAGCCCAGGGACCAGGAGGCAGGGCCACCGCCCAGCAGCACAGCGCTCCCTGGACTAGGTGTTCGCCGTTCACTGGGGGGGTGTGGAATGCCAGTCCCCAAAGGCCACAGAATGGCAGCATTAAGCTGGAGGCAACCGGCTGGGGAGGGTCACAGCTCCTGCGCATCTTGCAGACGGGTAGGTGCCAAGAAGGCAGTGAATTCCAGATGCACCTCCAGGGAGCAGCCTCCACCATCTCTCTCAGAGGCGGTTTGCCTCCGGTACCTGGGACAAGGAGACATCATCTGTCCTTCCCTCGTAGAGGAAACTGCTCGCTTCGAGGCCCTGGCACTTGGCTTCCTAAACAGGCCCAGACCTTCCCCGAGGGCTGCCTGGGATCACCCCTCCGCTGCTCGGTCCCTGCTGATAATAACCAGCAGGGGGCTCCCGGGAGAGGCTCTTTACAAAGGACCAGCACGAGATGGGAGAGTTTACAAAGGAAGCAGCCCTCTCTTTTGGGATCCTGACGAATTTACACATTCCTCTGAGGCTTCTGCATAAAAGAGAGAAAGCTGCTAACATGTGAAGAATGGAAGCAATGAAGTGAGGTCCATGATGCCACTGGCGGCCTCTGTGGGGACCAGAGGTCCTCGCCGGGCCTGCCCCTGTCACCGGCAAGCTCACGCAGCCCCGGACGGCGCGTGCACCTGAAGGCCCAAAACAAAATAAGAGCAAACACACAGGAATAAGCGAGCAATTGCCGCTCAGACAACAACGGGATCGGTGCAGACAGCAGTCTTGACTTCGTATTGTCAGGCAGAGTCTAAACCACACAGGTCCAGACCCTGCAGCCCGCCCCCTCCCATTCCAGGCAGGGCCAGAGGTCGGGCCCTCTCTGCTTCTTGCTGGTCTTTTCCGGCAAAGAGATTGATACGCCCAGGAAAGTCGACGACCGGAAACAGAAACCCCCATTTTGGACGGGGGCTTGAAAAATCTGGACGAATCCTAGCTCAGCCCCCAAATTAGGTGTGTTTCAATTACAGCAAACCCTCTGGCCATTCTGCGCCCTGTTCCACAAAACAAGAACCTCATAAAGAACCTTCCGGCAACTTCTAACCAGCGTTTGGTGCCCCCACCCCCGGGACATCTGTTTGTGAGAGCAGATTGCATTCAGCTGATGTGTTCACCAGATGAGTGGGACGTGCCCCTCGGCTGAAAATTGTTGAGTGTGTGCTGTTGGGGGGGCGGGGGTGGGGGGAGGCCCAGATGTCAAGCAAACTTTTTAGCGCACAGAGCCTCTGACGCACGCGTGTCTGCTGATGGTGATTCGGGGCGGCATCTCCCCCCGTGACTCACCGGCGGGTGGACGCGGGAGCCGCCTACTGACCTCTGCAGCCATGTGGGCCCTTCAGAGTGTGAAATTCCAATTTCTACATCAGAGCCCTGCGTGTCAGGCCCGAAAAAATGCTTCATGTGAGAGCAACGCTGATGCTTTCCAGGTCGGCGCAGCGGCTGGGGAGCAGGCGAGAGGAAGAAAGGGATAATTTCTAACAGGCTCGCAGCAGGTTTGCAAACCGTGTTTGGTAAATATGCCGTCTTCTCAGCGGGCTCCGCTTCCAGAAGGACCCAGTTCCCCAAACCCAGATGCGAATGCCAGGCTGCCTTCAACCTTCAACATGGGGGTTCACTGAACTTCTGCTCATGGACCCCCGTTCAACCCTTTCTGCAGCCGGACATGAAAGGCATGGGGTCCCTGCAGAGGGGCAGGCGACCCAGCATGGCCCCCACAGCCTTCCCTCCCTCCTCGTGGCCCCAGACACATCACCTCACCTCCCTGTTCTCCCAACCCTGACCCACGCTGACACAACCAGCGTTTCCTTGGGGCCCTGGGACCCATATTTAGTCAGTTAACTGAGAAAGGAACTGCAAAGCCAGCAGTGCCCCTCATGGGAGGGGCCTGGCAGGAATGGGGTACAGGTGATCAGGGTTCACACCTCTTCCAGGGCACCGACGCTGAGCTGTCACATAGGCCCGACCTGCTCACAGCTGTGATAGGTTGTCAGGTGGTTTCCCAGTAACCCCGCGAGGCAGGAGTCGTCACAGTGCTGCAGGCGTGGGGACTCGGAACAAAGGTGGGAGATGTTCGGGAACCTCAGGCTGGTCTCACTGTGGGAAGTCCCTGCTCAAACCCAGGTCTCCCTGGCTTTAAAAGTTACATTCTTAGCCAGTAAGGTGAGGTGCACATTAATGCAGCCAGGCTGAGCAGAGCGTGGAGGGAAGCAGAGGGCAGTGGGCAGCCTGCGGAGAACTGAATCCGTGGCCTGGGGTATGGGAGTGGCGACCGAGCATATCGGCCCCCTGCCCCACATCTCTGTCTTTGTCACCACAGGGTTCCGTTCAAGCTCAAGATCCTGTCTAATTGGCCCCATGCTGCCCTTTGCCCCTTCCCAGGAATTCGCCATGGAAAGGTGCCCCAGGCCTCAGCTTGAAGAGGGCAAACCGGAGCTAGTGCCATGTCCAGGTCAGGCCACTCGACGGCTCACAGCGTCTGCCTGACAAACACCTCCTCGTGCACGAGCTGGTGCACCGGCCCCTCCTCGCAAGGGCCTTCCCACACGATTTCCTGATGATTCAGCACGACTGTGATCTGCATGCCTGTCTCTGAGATTCACAGGGGAGTTTATTCCATTCAGCAATGAAATCGACATTGTGTGCTCCCCTGTACAATAGCAAGGGTATTTTTTATGTTTTTCAATAAATAAATAAGGAGCATAAAAAGTAAGGAAGACATTAAAGCAGTGGTTCTCAACCTTGGCTGCACATTAGAATCACCTGGGAATCTTTTTAAAACCCTGATTTCTGGGCCTCATCCTCCGGAAATTCTGTTTCTTTGTTATGGGTGGGGCCACAACATTAGTAACAAAGAAACAGAATTTCCAGAGGATGAGGCCCAGAAATCAGGATTTTAAAAAGATTCCCAGGTGATTCTAATGTGCAGCCAAGGGTTGAGAACCACTGCATTAAAGTCAAACAATGAATTGAATAAATTAAGACATTTTCAAATGCCTGTCACTTGATGGGACCTAATGCAACTTAACAAGGAGAGACCAGATTCCCTGGAAAATCATTGCAGGACTTCTCAGAGCCTTTAAGGTGCTCACAAGCACAGTAAAGCTTCAGGGGTGGGAAACTGGATAGAATATTTTCAGGCTTCTTTGACCACTAGGATCCTTAGTGTGAGTGGTGGTGGGAAGCCATCTATCTGTTGATGGATCCCAGAGGCCGTTCGTTCAACAGACAATGTTTAGGAAATTTTGCGTTCCACTAACACTAGTTCCAGGGGGCACCAAACACAGTGACCTCCCAGAGGCGGTGGGCATGCTCCCAAATTTGCTGGACGAGTCCAGCTCCTGTCACATCCTCAACCTGGCCTGGAGCTGGCCTGCAGTTTCCCAGGAAAGAACAGCTCTGTTGCCTAAACCGTGGCAGCTTTGGGGAAGTCCTGGCTGCCTGCCGTGTCCATAGGAATTCTGCAGTTCAGAGGCAGTAGGTGATGGTTTACCGCCTCTAAGTAGGTGATTGGCATCGCCCTAGCCAACGTCCTGTGCTCCCAGGCAGCCCAGGCACCGCAGAGCCCTTATCTCAGCACAGGGTGTTAGCAGACAGGCATCCTGTGAGCCCCATCCTGCTTACTCCTCAGGAACCGAATTAGTATTGTGTTGGGCTGAGTCACCGCATCTCCACCCCCCATATCTGAGATGCCGGGGGTCTGTGGACTGCAAAATTAGCAAAGGGTCTCACACGCGTGAGGGCACAATAATGGACATGCCTCTCCGCGCAAAACAGCACCGGAGGCCGGGAAGGTGTCAGGATTTGCAAACTTTTAAAAACCACACAATTGGAATCACCTGCAATGAGTGTGTTACAAATCAGTCACGTGCTCACTGTACATTTTTTCCTAAATACAAAACAGATTCTGATATATTGTGTGTCAGTGGCGGGACAGCCGGGGACGATGTGGAGCCGTTCCTGAAGTCCAAGTGCACCTCCAGTTGTCTCTCTGTGATCAGAGCTCCCCCTCCCTCCTGGCCCCAGGGAGACGGCTTCCAGAAGAGCCTGAGCTGCTAACTCCCAACGTGGGCCACGTCTACTCACTCAGCTGGCTGGGCTGCATCACTGCTCTTCAGAACTAAAGTGTGACGTAGACTCGGCAGGGGGTTCGGATCTAGAGCTCCCTTATTATTTCACCGTCACATTCGCATGGGGTAGTCAGAATGGGACCAGCCTTCCTGCTGGATGGCAGCCACAGAGTCCGGGTTTTAGAGCTGCGAGCAGCGTTGGAGCTCCACTTCTCAGACCGGCCCATTCTACAGATGGGAAACGAGGCCACGTGGGGGCCGCGTCTTACCTGTGGCCCTGCAGTGTGAACCCAGGTCCTCGGACTGCAGGCCTAGCTCTCTCTGCAGAGCTCACGCGGACACGGCCTTGGATTCACGTGGGAATTAGATCACAGAGTGGAGATTTTAAAATGTCTCCAATATGCCTCCTATGACTCAAGATGACTTCGTTTTACGAAGGCGAATGTTTATGGAAAATCACCTCCTCAAAAACTTTATTTTTTTCTAATCATTATCGTCTGTTTGTGGAAAAACACAGCTCGGTGATAAACAATAGACTGGAAACACGAGAGCAAACCGAGTTCGTTGTTTGGGTTTGTTTTGTTGTAGACAGAGGATTTCCATTCCCGCCACCCTCATCATCGTGTTGTTGAAAATTTTCATCCCCCGCTGCCTGGTGCAGAGCTAAGACAACTACCGTTTCCTCCTGGGCCCACGCAGAGGCAAGACTCGTTTTCTGTCAAGGGCCAGGTTGTGAATAATTTGGGCTCTGAGGGCCGAGGGGTTCTGTCGGGACTGCTCAGCTCTGCCCTCCAGCTGGAGGCAGCCACAGACACCTGGCCCTTAACAGAAAAAAAAAAACTTTATTTACAAATCAGAGTTTTCCAACCCCTGCCTTATATCATGCCAATGTATCTGGATGGAAAATCCAGCAAATCATTGTGGTACCGATGGTTATATTTTGGGATTTGACAAGCGTTAATTAAGCCCTTGAATAACTTACTGGCCTTTGACTTCTTCCTGGGCGTGCTATCATTGTGTCATCATAGTCACTGCCACATTTAAGAAAACTTTTGAAGGCACACTGCTGTGAAGCATTGGAGAGAAGCATTCAGGGCCTTGGAGAGGAAGGGTCAGGAATGAGTGAGCAGCGAGTATTCACCCTGCACAGTCTACATCGCTAAGAGGCGTCTGCAAATGCATCAATAACAAGCAAGGTCTTGGGTACAGGAATCTTTTTCTCTCTCACGAGCGCTTTGTGAAATAATCCTGGCACCCTTTCTTCATGTGAAGAATATGTCCAGTGATTTCTAGAAAGCTTTGCCTCTAGGTTGCCACACATGGGTTGTGGTTCGCTCATATGTCAGCACAGCACAGCCCCGCCATCTGGTCAAACTGCCTGAGAGAGCGGTTCCTGCCTCACACACCTGCCACCTGGGCCTGGCTGCTCCCCGCAGACCCGCTGGCCTCAGAGCCAGGCTTTGTGCCCCTGGTGCCCAGGGCAGAGCACAGAGGAAGCCCAGAGTGTGGGGACATCTCCCAGTGACCGGGAAGTCTCTCTAACCAAAGGGACAGAAACAGAGCATCCAAGTTTCCTTAAGGAAAACATACAAAACACATGAAAAGAATGAATTAACATGGAAAACAGGAAGTAATGAGTGAATAAAGAGAAAAACTGACATTGACTAACAAATCCAACAGCTGGGTCTCTGAAGAGATGAAAACAATAAGCAAATCACTGAGAATCCTAGTTATTTAGAAAGTAAACAAAGAAATAGACACCATTGAGACTTGTCAAAAGAATATAAAAGATATAGTGGAAAATTTAAAATATAAACAAATGTTGTAATAGCCTCATGCTACTGTATGTGGGAAAGACTCACCATTCTGTTTATACTTCACTCATTCCTTCTGGGTTCAATTCTCTGTTTGCTGAACTATATTAGAAGTTCTTTTATGAGAGTCTGTTAGTGACAAATTTTCTAAGCCTTTGTTTTTCATCATTTCTTCCTAATTCTTGTAAGACTGTTTATAGTTAGGTAGAGATTTCTATTTTCTCCCCATACTTTGAAGATATCATTTCACTGTCCTCTGGTTACTGTCAGGAAACGGCAACCAAATTAATTGGCATTCCTTTTTAGGTAATCTTTTATTTCTGGCTACTTTTAAGGTATTCTCTTTGTTTTGGGCATTCTTGCAAAGCTTATTGTTATACATATATCTAGATGTAAATTTTCTTTCATCTATTTTTTTCCCTGAATCAGAGAATTCAGAACTGTCCTCAGTTTTGGAAAACTCTCAGTCATCATCTCTTTAAATATTGATTCACCCCCCTTGTCTTTCTTTGTTCCATATGGAATTCCTGTTGTGCTTTTATTGACCTTCTTAGCCTATTCTCCACAACAATTAATCATGCCTCCAACTTTCCATCTCTTTATTTCCATGTGATAAAGTGATCTTCCACTTTACTAATTCTCTATTCAGCTGTATCTCATCTGTTTTTTAAGCTAACCATTCAGGATTTTGTTAAATTTCAATCTCTCTGTTTTTTTATTCCTCTCAGTTCTCTGTTGTTCTTTTTAAATATTTCTTGTCTTTTGTTTTTCTTTGTTGGTGGCTTGTTCTGTTCTCACTTTTTTTCATTGTGTCTTTAATACTATTTTATAACCTCTATTTTATGACATTGTTTCCTGAAGCTCTTAGAGACCTAATCTTACTGTTTGTTATAAATGCAAACTTATTAGGAGTTTATTTGTCCCCTCCGACTGGAACCTTTGGATTTTGTGCTCATCTCGTTGTGGATCCTCCATGAGAATTCTTCCTGTCCATCCACAGAGGTTCTGTGTCTTCTCCTAACAGGTGTGCCAGAGGAATGGCCGGCCCTGGTTAATTTTATCCCAATCTCTCAGACTGGTGGGTTCTCTGTGTCACCTTTTCACTGAAAGTGCAGCTCTTCAAAGGAGCAGGATGTCTCTTGTGTAAGAATCTCAGTTCCAACCTCCAGGGTCTTAGGAGCTCGAACATTCATCTCTTGTTTCTGCACAGCCATTAAAACCCAAAAATTTGTTCACTAACAAATGACATACAAAGTGACCTTCACTCCCATCTGTGCCTCCAGTGCAGCCCTGAATCATTTCCCGGACATCCCCCTCTTTGATTTGGGTCCCTCTAAAAGATATGTTTTAGTGAATGGTGTTGATTATAGTTACTATTTTAGCCAACATTCCTAGGCATTTTTCATCAGGATACTTTCCGTGTTCTATGGTTCATCAGGTTTCATCAGAGATAATAAGCATGTGTCAACATTAAACTACTTTAAACATGTAAAGCAAACTCTAATATCCACATTAGTTCATCTCTAACTTATTCAAGAAAAAAAAAATGCTTGACTTAGGAAAAGGGCCTCCATCCCCATTCCCAGGGCCCTGCCTCACAGTCTTGTCATTGAGATTTGTCTGTCATTGTCATTCCTGAAAGAAAGCAGGGGGGCCTGGGGGAATAACTATTCGTGTCAGTGAGCAGCTAGAGAGGGGGCCATCTCTCGACTTTAGCGATGCCAGGACGTCGCCTGCTTTCGTGTTTCCATAACACCAGCGAGCTGCGTCCACTGAAGGCTGCCTCCTAACAGAAGGTTCCTGTTTCCTTGGCCAACGTTTCTACAGTTTAAAGAGCAGTCCCGTGCGCCTTATCTTATGGAAGTCCCCACCTCACAACGAAGAAAACGAGGCGCAGGGGTTAAGAACGGGTTGCCCTGGTCGGCATTTTGTGGCCAGTGACACCAGGACCTGGCAGTTTTTAGCAGGAAAAAAAATGGTGTTTCTATGTTCTTGAGAGAATGGGAGCCAGACCGTGTTCCCTCACACCATCCCAGACGCCACCTCTAGGAGCTCCAGCAACATTGAAAGTTAAATCAAACAGCCTTTCAACTCTTGTCCTAAAATGGAAGTTGTATGATTTCTAGCCAGGTGACGCTCGGCCAAGGGTGGACGGTCCGGAGCTGGGACATCAGCCAGAGGAGAGCAGGAGGCGCCCAGGCGCTGGGAGGCGGTCCTGGAAGGTGTGGCCTGAAGGCGTGGATGTTGTGTGGCCTCGGGGACGTGCTGCCTGTGGCTGGCACCTGTGTCACAGGCTGTTCCGGCTGCAGGGAGAGGAGTCCCCCTCCTGCCAGGGACACGGGGAGCCGGTGTGATTCACGCCTTCATCTGCATTTGCTCCGTTGGCAGGAATGGCTTTATGGAACCATAGCTCAGCGTGGCCCCATCTGCTCGGGGTGACGCACTGACCAAAACTGCTCCTTGAGGAGAAAGCACTCGGGCGGCTTCCATCAGACGTTGGACCGTCTGAGTCATGGCTTCCTGGCTTTCCCCATCGAGAACTGGATGTCTTAGCGCACAGACAGGAAGCACTGACCGCCAGCCCCTTCGTACCTCCCTGGCCGGGCGCCCAGGGCTGACCCGAGCAGGGGCTCCTCTCAGGAGATTGGCCGTCGCCAAGCAGCAGGGCAAGAATCGGTGGGGGCAGAAGGCCAGGCCTGTCAGACCTGGGGCCAGCTGTATGGGTGTCTGGGACAGACCCACAGACCTGCAGGAGGTCTGGAGGTCCCCTACGGCTGTGACTGCTGCCTGGTGTTCTCGGATGTCAGGGCACAAAGCTGGAGTGCGATCCAAGTACAATCAGTCGGGATGGACCGGTGCCCTGGGTCCCCGCACGGGAGTGGCCAGGATGAGCGACTGGTGGTGCATGTCGTGTCTTCCTCCCAAGGATGCTGTGCTCATCCTCCTGGCTCGAGTTCATGCTCCTGAAAGGGGCAGGGTGGTGGCACAGAGACCCGCAGGTCCCACACCACCCGGGCTCCGCTGAGCACGAACCCTCCACGCTCATTCCGACATCATTCCCCCGTCTCCCACGCTTCGTGCAGTGAACGCTGGGTGCCACTGGAGCTGTGGCCAGGCCCGGGCCGGGTCCTGAGCTGGGACCAGCCGGTTGTCCGGGAAACCACCCCCCGCCGCCCTGCAACGGTCATGCTCAAGTCCGGCTCAGACGACGTCACACCCAAGCCCTGCCGCCTCCCCCAAAATCCGGAACCACCAACAAAAACGGGAGCCTGTGAGGCAGACAAGGCACAGACCCCATGTCTGAGGCAGGAAAAAGCAGGCAAAGAATGGCCGTGGTGAGAAGACCGGGTTCCCTCCCTCCGTGGCCATCGAGACCCACGGACTCAGGAAAGTTGTTTAACCTCCACAAGCTTGTCACGTGGTGGTAACACTCATTTTCTGGGATCACCGTGGCGATCAAACGGAAGTGAATTGACGTGTTTTCAAGGTTGTACGTTTTCAAAGTAATTTCCAGAGAAACCCAAGCAGAGCGGGTGGAGGCAGCTCCCACGCCCGCTGACAGCCCAGGCCCCAGGGGAGCGGAGGGCCCCCGGGTCCCTCAGTGGGGGGACCTCTGCTCTCTCAGCCTGGGAGCTGGGAGCGTGGAGACCAAGTCTGACTTTACTTGGGCCAACGTAAGGCCACGGAGATGGGCCGCCTGTAGCCTGGGTGGGGCCCTGCAGCGTGCCTCTGTCCCCCCGCCTTCCCCCCATCGGTCACCTCCTCCTCGTGTCCCAGTGCCATCTGCAGCATGTGGCAACCGTGTCAGCCCCTCCCACTCCGAGGGGGTCCCCCCCAGCGTGCTCAGGGGGAGGAAGACTCGGCTGTCCCTGTGGGCTCACGCAGAGCTCCCCTCCACAGCCACCGCGCCCAGGGAGGCCTCCCACCACATTCTTGGCAGCCGGGCCCGTCTCCATCCGCATCACCGCACATGTGGGCCCCATTTGCAGGGGTGCAGCGCCGGGTAGGGAAACCCGGAGGGGTGGCTGTCGGGACCAGGCTTAACCATTTCCACCTGAGAATGTGCAGCGAGCACCCCCCAAAGCGATGAAAGGAACAGAGAGGGCGACGCCACGCGTGCCAAGAAAAGGGGAGCAAGGGGCCGACGTGGGGGGCAGGAGTGGTCCTCTGGAGGCAGCGCACAGGGCTGAGCCCAGAGACCCCCCAACGAGAGGGGGGCAGTGGGGACCAGCCACACCCTGCATCCAGGCGCACGGCTGGGTTCACGGGCCTGAGAACGCCGACCCCGGGAGGCCCTGACCCCCAGACCCACCAGGTTCCTGCCACCTGCCATCAAATTGGGCTCGTCAGTGCTGTGCTGGCAGTGACGTCAGCAGGCTCTGTGTGGGCAAGGAGCCCTGCCCCGAATATGCCCGGGACCAGCCAGTATAACCGCCACTTCCAGAGCAGCGACGGGAAGGCAGGGAGGGCAGGCGGTTGCCCACCTCAGGTGGGAGGGCAGGTGCCGACCAGCTTCGACAGCTCTGTCCACTGCCACCAGCAGCTCTCTCCTTCCAGGCACGTGCGGCTTAGCGAGGCCTCACACACCAGGGCCTCTGTCTTATTGCCAATATGTGAAAAGAACATGAACAAAGCCACTGGAAGGGACCAAACCCTCCCAGTATGGCTACACCACGGCCACCATCCCCAGAACCAAATCCTCCTCCACCAGCTGCAGGCAGCCAGGACTCCCGGCTGAGCCACGCACGGAGGGAGACTCGAGCCATGGGCACTGTCCAGGACACCAGGCCAGCCCTGGCCACCCCTCTGTGAGTTGCTGTGTTCCCTAATTCTTCCAAGACAAAGGGACCCATGACCATTTTCCCACCATTTTCCTACACGGTTGCATCAAAAATGTTGGCTTTTACTGCCATCGGGGCCCAAAAGTGTAGAGGCATATCAATGCAGGGGGGCCCGCCACCTGATCCCTAACTCACATGTCACCACAGCCCCCGCCCCCCCACCAAAGATCTTGTGCACCTGCACATTTTAGGTGATGTGGGGGCCTCTCCGTGCTGAGGGGGGCGGGCAGTGTCAGCATGGATGATGGAATCAGGGCTACATGTTCAGGGCTGGGTTGGAGGGGCAGGGAAACTCAGAAACCTGTGAGAAGGGAACATGCCACCGTATCTAGTGCCACTCCCAGGAGCTGTCCTGAGAGCTTTCCAATAGTAATTCATGAAAGCTCGTCACCCCACAAGCAGGGTACTCATGTTACCCCAACTTACAGGCAGAGGTTTGAGGCACAGAGAAGGTAACCTGCAAGGTCTGCAATGACCCAGAAGGGAACGAGGAGGGTCTGAAACGGGGGGGGGCGGGGGGGGGGCAGGGATGAGAGAGAAGAACCAAGAAACAGCCAGTGACCATGAGGACTGGGGGCCGGGAGGGGTCTGGGAGGACTCCTGGGCTGCTGGCTGGGGTCCCTGGGGGTCTTTAAAGGAGAGGTGAGGAGGTGTATTGGGAACCGCATGGCTGGGGTCATCTGCAGGGCCCCCCAGGACCTCTGCTGCAGATGACTGGGCGTGCAGGGCTCGAGGGACCACAGCGGGTCAAGCAGGCCCAGGGCAGGAGTCCAGCCTGGGCATCCTCAGGTCCTGCTCGAGTTGAGGTGCAGGTAAGCGGGCACTTGGCCAGAGAAGATCCGCCCAGGAAGGAGGCCGCAAAGCGTGGCCACGCAGGACAGAGCGGGTCTGGGAGAGAGAGGCCTGAAACGCTGCCGGACTGCGGAGAGCACAGGAACCTCTCACTCTCCCAGTAAGTGGTTTTCCCTTTTAAAAAGGAAAAAAAAAACTTCAAAAGGACAAACCCTTCCAAAGGGAAAACGTACTGTTTAACCCCCAGGCAAATCCTGCAGGAAAGGGGGGAGGGGAGGCACCGTTCCTGGGCCCGCAGAGCCGCGCCAGCTTCAGAAGGTGCCGGAGCCCCTTGGCCCGGAGCCCCTTGGCCCGCGGCCCACCTGCCGACTGCGGCTTTGAAAAACAACTTCCTGTCAATAAATGCGAACAAAAGTTTGGACCCATCTTCAAAGTGATGAGTTATGCTGAAAATATGTTCCTGCGAACTGGGGAACGGATCATTCGTGGTGCTTTGGCATTCGGGAGAGTTTATAAATAACCGCTCAGGTCTGCTTGGGTTACGCCTGCCCTGGGAAAACGCAGCCCCGGCGCACGGAGGAGGACCTGGGGACCAGGAGCCATCTGGGAGCCATCAGGAGGTTAAAATTAGCCCGCGCTCCTCGCGGCCAGCCTCCCAGGCAGGGCTGCCCAGGGGGTGCCTGCAGGAGCCCCGTTCACATCCCGGCCTGGGGCTGCCCAGCCTCCGTTCAGCGTGGGGTACCGAGGCCGACCCTGGACCAGCTCCTCCATCTGCATTTTGGAAGGAAAAAGGAAGGGGTAGATGCTACATGTGGTTTCCATCGACCGAGAAAAGTAAAAACATGTGCTGGCATTTTGAGCTGACATGGTCCTTGTTATTTTAATGAGAAAGTCCAAAATTAGGGGCGAGAGTGAAATAGAAGCAACCTCGTCCTTTCTCTCGGTGCCCACACCTCGCCGCCCACGGCCCCTGACTGCACCCCTCTGTCCCTGCACCTGCGCCCCCAGCAGAGGAAGCGGGGAAGCAAAGCGCCCTGGAAATGCCTCACCTCCGACAGTTCATTTGTCAGCGTTTAAACATCATTACGGCATTCACAGCCTCCCTCGGTGCCAGAGAACCAGGGAGCGGGCTTTGCAGGCCTGTGAATGGGAGTACATCAAACCAGGCTGTGCTGAGTCTCGGCCAATCAGAAGTAAAACGTCCATAACTTTTTACAATTGTCTGCATTCTTCCAATTACATTAAAATATTTATTTGTACCTTGCATGAGAGATTGAAACATTTTATTAAAAACATTCGAAAGCTGGTTCCTTAAACAGAAAGAGAGATAGAGGCATGCGGGTGCGGACTCGGCCAGTGTGCACTCCGCTCGGTTGATTTCGTGCAGGGAACAGGCTTGGATTGGATTTTGGGGATTACTGCCGAGAATAAGCAGTTGGGTGTGCAGCCTACTGTTTATTTATGGCCGCTCCCCTTCCTCGGCATCTCCCCTCCAGAGCCTGCCCTGGTTTGTATCCCTTGGGCCTGTGTGGGACTTTGTTCCAGGGCCTCAGCGCACCTCCCACCCGCAGGCAGCCGCCCAATGCGGGCACGTACTGGTGAGGGACGAGGACACTCCTAACCATTCCAGCATCGCCAGGAGAAGGAGACGGTCAGGTGAGCTGGATTTAGAGCCCCGAGCCCCCAGGTTCGCCCTTCTCTGTGGTGCTGGGCTCTGAACTCCCCTTTCTGAGTCGCAGTCCTTCTGTCTCTAAAATGGACACAGTAATGAGCACACCTGAGAGCCCCGCCTGTTCCTCCACCGCCACCAGCAGGACGGCCACCTGCCTCGCATCCCAGAGGATCTCCATTCAAGGCCGTCACTGTCCCATCGCTTCTTCCCCTGAAGATCCCTCTGGTGTGACTGGCCACGTCGTCAGGGATGGAACACGTCCCAGGAGAAGGGTGCTGAGGCCTCCCGGAGGCTCTGTCTCTTGGTTTCGTAGCAGCGCCAACACCAAGAGCCGCTCCTTCTACTAAGGGCTCTCAAGACGCTGAGCCCTGACTGAGCGCCGCCTACGACCCTCACCCACGCCTCCCGGGGACGGACTCCAGCTGCGACGAGGAAGCTGGGTCTCAGGGGGGTTGACGGGCTTGGCCAAGGTGGCACAGGGTATGCCAGGCAGGCCAGTGCCAGTGCCTGGCAAGTGACATGGCACTCCACTGCTCAAGCTGAAAGTGTCACAGCTGTTACTCAGGAGCAGAAGGCCAGACCCTGCCATCCCAGGAAGGGGGTGTGGGCACAGGCAGGGTCACCTGCAGGACAGCCACATGGCATTTGAGCAGCAGGAAAGGGGTTCACGCACCATGGACGTGCAGCACAGGGACCTTCCTCAGAAATCCTCACCTGCAGAGCCCCCCTACATGCGTGGGCCCCGCTGCCTCCAGAGGCCCCTTCATGGAAGCACAAAGCTCAGTTATGTGAGCACCTCACTGACCACAAGAGTAGACCTCACAGTGCACTAATGGCTCCAGCATGACAGAGCTGAATTCTTGTCCTCGCAGGTCTAAGGCAGGTGCTCCTGGTCAGCTGACGTGCTGCTCCGACCAGTAATTCCAGAACCAGCTGTCCTCGCCCCCACTTTGGCCTCCCATGTGCACACCCAGCAGGTAAAGAAGAAAGAGGCAGGAAAGGCACTGCAGGGTTGGGGCCAGGCCTGGAAGTGGCACTCATCACTGGGCTTGCAGTCCATTGGCTGGAACCCAGTCCCTAGGCCACACACACCGAACTGCAGTGGCTGATGGGAAATGTAGTCCAGCCCTGTGTCCAGAAAGAGGGGGGAAAGGTTTTGGTGAACAAGCAGCCATCGCGACTGCAGGAACCTGCATGTCTCACGTACGAAGCATGCGAGAGGCAGGTGTGGCTGCTGGGTGAGGCCTCCACACCAGGGCTCTCTCTTATTCCCACCGACCTTCCCACCAACCTCAGGCTTGTTTCTTCCTGGTTGCAAGTAGTTGCTGCCGAAGCAGATGTCACATTTGCATTCCAGGCCGGAAGAAAGGGCAAAGTGCCAACCACATCTGACCCCTATTCAGGAAAGCACAATTTCCCAGAAACCCCCTCGGCACCTGAAGCTCTGCTAGCTAGACTGGGTCCTGTGGCCTCCCTGAGCCAGAAGGGAAGCTGGGAAACCAGGAAGAGGACTCCAGAGCCCTGGCCTGACCAGTGTCCTGCCTGAAAGAGGGCAGTGGGGGAGACAGCCGACGGAGTCTGCCTACACTGGAAGGGCGGATCTTGATATAACACTGCAGTGGCTGACCAGCGTCCCCAAAATTTACGTAATATCAGAATGTGACTATTCAAAAATAGGACTATGCAGACGTAGTTAAGAGTCTTAAGATCTAACGAGTTAAGGATCTCCTGGATTAGGGTGAGTCCTAAATCCAATGACTGGTGCCCTAAGAAGGCTGCAGGCCATTGAAGGGGGAGGCAGAGAGCAGAGTTGATGCAGCCCCAAACCTAGGGCGTCCTGGAACCTCCAGAGCTGGAAGAGGCGGGAAGGACCCTGCCCTGGAGCCTCAGAGGGAGCACAGTCCTGCCCACCATTGATCTCAACCTGGGCCCCCCCAGACTGTGACAGAATGTGTTTCTGTGGTTGTGAGCCGCCCAGTGTGTGGCCCTTGGCTCCGCCAGCCCAGGACTCCAATACAGCAGTGTGAAGTGCTTAACAGACGTGTGAAAAGTGCCCCAGAGACCAGGAGGGGAAGGGCAAACAGGTAAGTCATTCACAGAACTGACTAATCGGAGCAGAGGCTCCATGGCTCCACAGCGTGCGGCGGGGTGAGAGCTGAGGATGTGTGTATGCACATGTCCACAAAGGACCCCAAAGCACCTCGAGGGTGCATGGGGGTTTGCAAATGAGTGTTAGCAAGTAGACCGAGTCGCAAATCTGAGATCCATGAGTAAGGAGGATTGAGTGTGTTATAAAGAAGTTGAGCCCTGCCCTAACTGGTTTGGCATAGTGGATAGAGCATCGGCCTGTAGACTCAAGGGTCCCAGGTTCGATTCCAGTCAAAGGCATGTACCTTGGTTGTGGGCACATCCCCAGTGGGAGTGTGCAGGAGGCAGCTGATCGATGTTTCTCTCTCATCGATGTTTCTAACTCTCTATCCCTCCCCCTTCCTCTCTGTAAAAAGTCAATAAAAAATATATTTTTTTAAAAAAAAAGTTGAACCAACTTCTGCCCCATAGAGGGGACTGAGCCTGCCAGGTGGTCCCGTGGAAGCCGCTGTCCAGGACGGGGGCAGAGGTGCTCTGATGGGGAAGGGGGGCTGGGACTGCGGCCGAGGGTGGGCTGCTCTGGAGGGCTGTGGGCCGAGGCCTCGCGGGACGCTTGCAGGGAATCTAGCAGGATCGGTCCAGAGGGCCACAGCAGGGGGCGCTGTCCGGCCAACACTGAGAGAAGTCATTGTAAAGGTCTGGGTTGCGTAACTACTTGCATATTTTTCAGCTGATTAACCTCTTTTCATCTTCGCTAACTACTTATTTTCACAGCATATGACAATAACTCCCAGTTCCCAGAACTCAGCAATAAGATCAACATGGCAAGAGTAGCCCCGTTTGGGGGTGATGTCTTCATGGTGTCGAGAGCACTGAACCGATGTGGCCGTGACAGCCACAGGAAGGGCAGAAACGGAGTCTCCCCTAGAAGCCTGTTTCAAGCCACCACGTTTGTGTTAATTTGTTGCAGAAACCCTAGGGAACTAGCCCACAGGCACAGACTCAGAACCCCATTGAGGCGGAGAATCTCTCTAATTCATCTCACAAATCTCTGCGTGCCCACCACTCACTGACCGGGGCTCCTCCGGCTCTCGGCTGTGAGCAGGCTCCAGAAGACCAATGAGGGATGTCTCCAGGAGGATGCTCCATCCGCTGAGGCTGGGAAGATGCTTGAGTTTGCTCAGTGGGTGACCGGGGTGGGCCTGCCTGGCCGCGAGGGACCCAGGTGCCTGGTCCCACCTGAGCAGGAAGCCCTAACCTAACAGGCATTCCTGGGATGGGACCAGGGGGCACTGAGCTTCCTGGAGACAACACATTGATGGTGATGCTCGTGGCCTGTGGCCACAGCCCAGATGGCCCCAGATCTGGCTGTGATGAAAGCTTCCAGCATCGGCTCAAAGGTCACCTTCTCAGGCCGCGACCCCCATCTAACACTGCAGCCACCTTCCCCCCTGTGGCACCCAGCCTCACCCACCTGGCATTCTCTTTTTTTATGTAGTGCTATTATCACCTCACTTTCTGTATGGTTTACGTGTTGATTGTGTGTCTGGAAGCTCCAAGGTAGTGGGGCTCAGTCCCCTTGGCTCCCCACCCTCCTGTGCCCCCAGCTGGTGCTGCGTCACTGATTGAACTGATTGAGCTTGAGTCAGGGGGTCATCCAGAACCCACTGCCTGCGGCATCTGGCCCTGCTCAGGGGGCGTCCCTCAGCCTCATAGACACTCATATGCCCCACGCAGGCAGTACGCTCCACAGGGGACGGCAGACCAGGAACGGGGGGACCCACAGCCAGGGTGAGGAAGGTCAGAGCCCGTGAATAGGCACCCCAGCCTTCGGGTCCCTCCAGGGAACAGCGGTTCCTCAGAGGCCACAGGCCGAGCCCTCAAGCCCCCGGCAGGACCCTGCTCACCAGCCCCTTGCATCTGGGTCTTCCTCACAGGGTTTATCTTCAGGGTCGCCCAGACCACACAAGGCGATGGATGGTACCACGTTAGCACGCTCTCACCGGGCAGCTAACACGTGCTCTCTGCGCTCAGAGCCACGTGGGTCCTCAGTTGAGTCTAAAAAGGTTTCCTTCCCAGATCCCGAGACGCTTCCTGTCCCGTGGCAGCAGCCTAGACTCTGGAGCTGCAAGAACTAACCCCTGCCCCAATGCAGCTGCTCAGAACACAGTGGGGGCTGAGTCCTCATTCAGGGGCTTGAGACACAAGCCAGAGGCCAGTGTGCCTTCCTTTCAAGTTTGAAAGTGCCCACGTAGACAGGCTTCGAGATCTGCCCGGGACCCTGATGCCCTGGGCAGAAAACAGGAATCGGGGGCAGGGATTCTCATGGATCGATTTCCTCCCAACTGGGAGACGTGTCATCTGAGTGGGAATGGTGCCATGAGTGCCTTGGACCCACCTGTGGACGGGACCGTGCCTGCTGCTGGACAGAGCTTGGTGGCCCAGCTGGGCCTCCCCGTCCCACCAACATGACACGCTCCCACCCCACAGGGCCGCCCTGCCGCTGTCGCTGACTCCACCTGGGCACACGCCTGGCCCTGCCGTCCAGACCACTACAAGACTGACATCTCCACCAGCCTGTGCGTCTCAGCACGGAGATCCTCCTCACTCCTTAGCCATCTGAAAACCAACGTGTTGCCCTTTTGGCTTCTTGTTGGAAGAATGTAAAAGCCGCGGATCAGACAGAGGCTGGGCTGACAGCGGTGACAGGAAATGAGGAAAGGTGCTGAACTGAGTGAACAGTGGAACCTGGAGTTTAGACTCAGCAACCACAACACCACTTTCCTCAGAGTAGACGGACCCAACCGAGAAATCTACTACTAACGACGCGTGGCTCAGCGGGGCGCCCACAGAAGTGCACTTCCTGCGGGAGTTCGGTCCGGCCGAGGCCCCAAAGGCAGGGAGGCCTGGCCACAGAGAGGCAGCCGCTGCGGGGGACGCTGAGGGAGGCCAGAAAGGCTCGAAGGGCCTTCCAAGAAGTGACATTTTATAACATTTTTTCTAAATATAAATTAACAAGTGTTTATATTATGAAAACTTTGGAATCTATAAAACTTTGAAACACGATTGAATTTATAAGCTCAGGTCACGCCTTTTCATGTTGCTTCTGGTGGGGGAGGGGACATGGGGTGTTATCAGAGCCTGCCTGATTCGGAGGAAGAGAAATGTCCAACTCCAGCCACCTACAGCCATGCTGTCCCACCAAAGGGGGGTGATGACACCTGAGAAACACGTGTGAAGCCCAGAGTCAGAGCCTCAGAGAAAGGTTGAGACCTAATCATAGGATTACAGAACACTTCCCCCCCCCCCCATACCCGGCTACCACATCACTGGAGGCCTGTCTACCAGAGTTCCCTGCACCCCCTCCATCGTGTCTGGCTACCAGGGAAATATTACAAGGCAAACTAAAAGCCAAAAAGGCAGTTTGAAGACAGAGCAAGCATCAGAACCGGATTCAGATGTGGCAGGGATGTTGGAATGATCAGGGCAGGAATTAAAACACCCTGGATTAATATGTTAAAGGCTCTCATGGGTAAACCAGATGGCATGCAAGAGCAGATGAGCAGTGTGAGCAAGAGAAATTCTAAGAAAGAATCGTCTAGTGTCCTTATCTGGCTTTGGTATAAGAGTAATGCTGGCCTCGTTAAATGAGTCTAGCAGTGTTCCCAGCCTCTCCCCCGCGTGCGCCCTGGGGACCATGGAAGATGACAACGGGGAAGCAGGGGATGGTTCAGAGGCCATAGCAATATTTACGCCAGAGACGGCAGGGATTTGAATCAAGGCCATAGGTGCATTTAGTAAAAAATAATAATGTGTTACAATGCATTATATTTTTTGGATGTAAAACTGATAAGACTTCCTGGCAGATCAGTGTGGTGGGTTGAAGGTGACTAAATTCTGTAGAGAGATGGGGCCTTTTCCCTTTCCTTTGAATCTGGGCTGGCTCCATTCTTTGACCAATTAAATGTGACAGAATAACACTGAGTAAACTCCAAGGTTGGGCCCCAAGATCTTCAGCTTCCACTTTTGCTCTTGGAACACTGTCCCCTGGAATCCAGCCACTGAGATGGGAGAGCCCAGCCCATCTGGGGAGGCCCCTTGAGGGAGAACCAGGGAGCTCTGAGCAGAGCCTCCGCTGAGCCCCCAGACAGCCAGCACAAGCAGCAGTGACGTGAGTGAGCTGCTGGGACCGCCCCAGCCTTCAGAGCACCAGGATCCAGCCAGGACCGGTGAGCAGAAGAACCAGCCAGCTGAGCCCATCCCCTCAAACAAGGGCAGTGACCTTGAAGAGGGTGAGAAGGGGGCTCCATGGCCCAGCAGAAGGGTATAATCAGAACTTCTATGTTTGAAACTGAAAAAAGAAACCTGGGTCAGGACAGAAGCTGAGTCAAGAAAGGTCAATGACTGCCTGGGGTCGCTGCCCTGTCACTGGCCGAGCAGGCAGCTTGGCTCGGGCCCCATCCAGGCTGGTCCTCTGTCGTGCCCTTTCACCCCAAGACCCCAACACCCTGTCGGGCTAGACCAGCATTTCCCAGAATGCAGCTGAGGAACACAGGATGAGGACATGCGTGAAAAGCAGCCATACTGTTAAACCCCATGGAGATCTGAGCATGGGACCTCCTGCTGACTCCCAAACTCATCGACTGACAGCCTTTAGAAGAGCCCTCCTTCAGGGCTCCAGAACACACCGTGCTAAGGTCTCTTCTGGGGACTGGACCCCGGATTAGTCTCCTGGGGCTACTGCAACCAAGGCCACAGACTGGGCAGCCTAAACAACAGAAACATCCTCTCCCCGCTCTGGAGGCTGATCAGCAGCTGTACCTGTTCCCAGGCCTTGCTTCTTGTTGTGGGTTCTCATCACCTTTCCGCTACCTTCCTTCCCCTTCTGTTGGCACAGCCCCCTCCGACATCGACCCACTGTCCTCTCCCACCCCCAGGACCTCCCTGACACTCTGGTCTGGATCCAGGACGTCTACACTAGGAGACGTACCCCGCCCCTCTGTCTCCGGCCAGGACGCCTCCACGGTCTGCAGATCCCAGTCCACTGCCCAGATGGGCCATCAGGACCCACACACCCTCGTCTTTGGTCCACCCCCGCCCCCACACACCCCCAAGCCCCCCATCCAGGTCCTCTCTGGCTTTGGCATTTGCTCAGCGACGGTTCAGTGAAAGTTCAGAGCTGAGCCGTGCTGGGTGGGTTGCTGTGAGACAGGCTGCCACCCGGCAAGGTAGTGCCCCACAGCAGGGGGAGCCCCATGTTCCTGAAAGTACCACCGAAATGCAGCGGCACAGGTCCTGTAGAGAGCGCCGCCTTCCTCCTGGAGGGTTCAGGTCAAGCCTCCAGGGATCCAGCACTTATTTTGGGCCGTGACCAGAGCTAAGCGCTAAGGCTCAGGGATGGGAATACTATTTCAACCGCCTTTAAGAAAACGAGCTCCACGCCATAAAACTCTTGGCTGGCACCTTTGCTCTTTAGCTTTCAGACTGAAAGGCCACTGGTATGTTTCTCAGCAACGTTAATTAAAACCCTTTTAAAGAGTGAGCTGTGTTCCCCGCAGGAAGGCCCTCGCCCGGGGAGCACTTCCACAGGTGAATGGCTCCTTAAAAGCTTTTAAATGAATGTCTTTCCCCATAACTCCTATTTCCCCAAAAAGAATGCCTTCCAGCTGCACCACGTCCCCCAGCGGGCATGTGCCGGTGGAAGCGGGCAAGGCTGGCCCTGGGGGTGGCTGTGGGAGGCCACACCTGGGCCAGGGCCACCGTGCGGGCACTGCAGCTCAATAACAGCTTCTGGAAAGGGAGGCCTCCCTCCAGCTCGCACGCCGTTCCTGTTCAGAAGAAATTACCCATAGAGGAAGGACTAAATGCCCCCCACGTTTTTAAATCCCTTAACGACCGGGTAGCCCCCCGGCCCCGGCCAAGCCCGTGATGCCTGACCCCGCGTTTCCACAGGGCGTCGCCAGTCCCATGCTCAGAGGTTTGCAGTTGATCTCTGCCAGGAGGCAGATATTATTACCACCTCCTTGTGAAAATGCACAGACAGGCTCAGAGAGGACAAGTGACTTGTACTGGGTAACACAGCAAGTAAGTGGGAAAGCAGGAATTATATTTTAGTTCTCGTGGCTCCCAAGTCTGTTTAGTTTCCACTATGCTATGAAGGGTGTGCTGAGTTTTAAGTACAGTCACGTGTTGCATAACGATGTCTCTGTCAAGGTCCGAAGGCCAATATGACGGGCGTCTCGTAGAATTATAATGGAGCTGAAAAATTCCTATCGTCTAGTGGCCTCATACCCGTCACTAATACAGAGACATGTTCATCTGCTTACAGGCATATCTGTGATGAAAAAAAAGAAACAAACCAAGCAAACCACCACAGACAGAGTTCTTTCTTTCTTTCTTTCTTTTTAGAAGGATCTGTCAAGATATATCAAATGTTTCCGTTTTAAAGGGTTTGGAGCCCTCATAACATTTGATTCACAAGAAGATTTAAATAGAACCAGCGTGAAAGCATCTCCATCTCCATCCATTTGCTTCAATTGCTCTCTCCCTCTCATTCTGCTGGTGGACCCTTCCTCCTTTCCTCTGCCGAGTGGTGTTTGAAGACAGTATCCGCAAAGTCACTGGGCCTGGGCCTTGCACTCCCTCGGGCTCAGTTTGCCCATCTCGTCTAGTTACCACTGGGAACTTGGAATCTGAAGCACTGCTAGATCCCGCGTCTCCTGGCAGGGGACCCACAGGCATATCTCTGAAAAGAGTGACACCCGATCCAGGAGAGCCTCAGGCAGGTCCTGCAGGAGGCGTTCTATTGTTTTAATGTATTATTGATTTCAGAGAGGAAGGGAGAGGGGAGAGGGAAAGAGCTGAAACATCAATGAGGAGAGAGAGTCATCAATCGGCTGCCTCCTGCACTCCCACACTGGGGATCGAGCCTGCAACCTGGGCATGTGCCCTGACTGGGAATCAAACCCTGACCTCCTGGTTCACAGGTCGACGCTCAACCACCAAGCCACCCCAGCCCGGCTCAGGAGGTGTTCTAGAAGGTGGCCTTGGTGTCATGGGAGATGGCGGCTCCGTGACTGACATTGCCCCTGGAGACCTTCCCGTGGGACGAGATGCAGAGGTGGGAGCCAGCAATATCGATGATCCCACCCTATGCGGGTCCAGGCTAATGTGTTTGCCTGTCTCTTAATTTTCACAGAAAAATTTAAAAAGTAAAAGATAAATTAAAAATTATTTAAAATAGAAAACGTTTGTGGAATAAAGATATGAAGAAAGAAAATATTTTTGTTCAGCTATAAAGTGTGTTTCACGCTGTGTTATTATAAAAGAGGTAAAAAGTTAAAAAGTTTATAAAGTTAAAAAGTTACAGTAAGCTAGGGTTGCATTATTATTGAAGAAAGAAAGGTGTTTTGTTGTAAAGTGGGTGTGGCTCAGTGCGCAGTGTAATGCAGTCTGCAGCCATGCCCAGGGGTGTCCTCCTCACCACCCGGGAATCACCGAGCAATGTCCGGTCCTGCAGGCCCCTTCACGGCAGGTGCCCTGCACAGGGCAGCCTGTCTACTTTTACACGTGTTTTTATTGTATCTTTTCTGTTTGATGTGCAAATACCAGACGCTGGGGTTTGCAGGTCGTGCCAGGACCAGCGACATGCAGGCGGGACTGCGGCCCAGGCGGGATTGGTGCCAGTGGGCAGAGGCCAGCAGAGACAGAGAGAGCGGGTGGTCACCTCCGCCACCCGTGTCGGACAGGGTGCACCCCAGCCCAGGACTGAGACAGGAGGAAGAACCCCCAAACTGGTGGTTGAAACCACTAGGTGGCGTTTCTGTGATCAGACGACATGGAAATGAGTTTGTTATAGAAAAGCAGTCACGGCTTTTTGCAACTTTTGTTGCCGTGCACAACGCAGAAGGAGAGCGCGTGGCGTGTCCCACGTGTGGCGCTGAGTGCACTTCTCACCAACTGGAGTCGCCCAATAAAACCGCTCCTTTTTCGCCTCCTCGTGTGTGGCCTGCGCGTGTGTGTTCCCTGCACAGGAAATGAGTCCCCTGCTCACAAGGCTGAGTTCCTGGCAGAACCCCTCCAACCACCCGCCCTGGGCAGTCCCGGCCTCGCTGAGCCAGCATCCTGCACAACACACAGGTTCTTGTCCCTCCGGTGGGGACAGAGGGTCCTTGGTGCAGAGGCCGGGGGCTGGCCCGGGCCACGTGGAATGTCCCTGAGTAACAGTGCCCCAGCCCCGAGCGTGATTCAGGGGCTGGAGAAGGCGGGAGCCCCCGCTCAGCCAGACCTCGGCGTCTGGCCCGGGATCACCTTTGATGAAGCCCCCTGCACGGCCCTGCACACAGCACAGTGCAGACCGCTGACCGGAGTCTGTTCTGTAACCCGCACGTCCCAGGTTCCCAATCTACAGGCGGGTTCAGAAAATCTCCACAAACCTCTTCATCGCCTTCAGAAAATTAAAGAACCTCTCCAGGGCTAGTTTGCCAGGGTCTTGGTCTGCTCAGGCCGCCCTAACAAAGTCCTCAGGCCGGCAACTTACACACAGAAATTGATCGCACTTGCTGTGTCACAGGCTGGAGGCCAGACGTCCATAGTCAGGTGTGGGTAGGACTGGGTCCTCCTCAGGCCTCTCTCCTTGGCCGGTAGATGGCCATCTGCTCCCCGTGTCCTCACACAGCCTCTTGGCGTGTCTGTCCAGATTTCCTCTTTGGATCAGGACCCCAGTCCTACTGGATTAGGCCCCACCCCCAGGACTTCATTTTAACTCAGTGACCTCTGTCTGTAAAGACCCCATCTCCAAGTACAGTCCCCTCTGAGGGCTTGGGGTGAAGACTCTCACGTAAGAATTTAGGGAGTCAGCCAGGGACTACTTTGCACAGAATTCTGTCTCTACCAGAACGGAGTATGAGAGATAAGCCCGAATCACAATCACCCGCCCAGCTGTCTTCACACCATTGATTCAGGAGGTCTGTCCGCCCTGCTCACGATGTCAGGCCGTGTCTGCCATGGCGGGGAGGGTGGGTTTGAGCAGGAAGAGGCCAGGTAGGCAGGCATTCAGAGGCTGCAGCGCCGTCCTGGCGACGTGCACAGAGGCGTGGTCCGTGGGCCACAAGGGTAAGCGGCCGCCGTGGAATCACGCGCACACGTCTGTGGAGGAGAAGAGACCAGGCCACACGAGGAGATGCACATGTCGTCGGTCAGGACGGGGACGGCAGGAGCACAGCTCAGGGACCCCCTGAAAACGCGTCCCTGTCTAGACTCCATAACTGCAAAGGTGTTTTATTTCCTGGAGCATTTAGATCAAAGGACATTGTTTTAAGACTCGGCGCTGCTATTTCCATCTCTCTGGAGAAATCATGAGGCAGCAGCCCATTACTGTCAGCGCGGGCTGGCGGGAGGAGAAGCCAGCAGCTCCCTCCGGACAGCAGGCCGTCAGAGACCCCCATGGGCCCCGGACCTGCCCACGTCACTGCCCGGGAACTGGGAGAGCCAGCCTTGCAAAGAACTGCCCCCCCCCACCACCGGCCGCAGTCGCAGATAAAGAAGGGAAACGCCTTTGCAAAAGGAAAAAGGGGTCAAATGCTGTCGGAGCAACTGCCCCTGCTTCCCAGGAAACACGCCTGCTCTCCAGGAAACACGCATGCTCTCTGGGAAACACGCATGCTCTCTGGGAAACACACATGCTCTCCAGGAAACACGCCTGCTCTCCAGGAAACACGCATGCTCTCCAGGAAACACGCATGCTCTCTGGGAAACACACATGCTCTCCAGGAAACACGCATGCTCTCCGGGAAACACGCATGCTCTCCAGGAAACATGCATGCTCTCCAGGAAACACGCATGCTCTCTGGGAACATGCATGCTCTCCGGGAAACACGCATGCTCTCCGGGAAACACGCATGCTCTCCGGGAAACATGCATGCTCTCCGGGAAACACCCATGCTCTCCGGGAAACACACGTGCTCTCCAAAGTCATGGAAAAGGAGCATATTCTCCATTCACTGCTCCTGGAGTAGTGGAGACAGTTTCTCCACCTGCATGCGCTGGTGGGGCCTCTGGGACCTCATGTTGTCCAGGTGCCCGTCCACTC
>NW_005871941.1:81858-83792 GCF_000147115.1 Myotis lucifugus
TGCAGCAGGCGGAATCCACGGACTCACGCAGCAGAGGGTGGATGCACCCCTGGAATACACACACCCCATCCTCAGATGCCTCGAGGGCCCAGTTGACAACACACACACCAGACACATCACTCACACACACACACAGTCTCCAGGTCCCATGATGACATACACACACACAGACCCTCCCAGGCTCCATGTGACACACACACACACACACACACACACAGCCCTTCCAGGCCCATGTGACACACACACACACACACAGAGCCCTCCAGGCCCCATGTCACACACACACACACACACAGAGAGCCTCCAGGCCCATGTCACACACACACACAGAGCCCTCCAGGCCCATGTCACACACACACACACACACACACACATACACACACATACATACACACACACACAGCCCTCCAGGCCCATGTGACATACACACACACACACAGAGCCCTTCAGGTCCATGTGAGACACACACAAACACACACACACACAGAGCCCTTCAGGCTCATGTGACACACACACAGCCCTCCAGGCCCACATGGGTCACCAGAAACTCCCTGTAGCAACTTTATGATGGGCAATGGGCCTCGAAGGGGAGAGAACTCTGCTGATTATCACCATCTGCCCAGTTAGGAAGGAGATATTTCAAGACTCCTATATGCAAATGGTCGAAAGGCAAATGAGCAAATGAGTTTAATAGTGACTCATTAAAAGGTTTTTCCCGGACGGCGAGTCCCCTAGCGTACGAAGCCCCCAGCACTCAGCCTAAGGGGTGTCGGGCCAGCAGGCGTGTTGCGACCTAATTCTCTGGGTGGCCGTGCTGACACAGGCGTGCTCTTGGGGTCCTGCTCTGGTTCATGGCCCAGCGGCTGGGATACCAGGGTTGATGGCTGGGTGCCAGGTCCTCTCGTTGCCTCATGCTGCCAGAAATGGAAGAGAAGGGCTGGTCTTGCCGGGCACGGCAGGGCGCCTGGGAGAGCCTGCCCAGCCCTGACCAGGCGCCTCGTCCTCCACTATGGATAACACAGGTTATTTCAGTACCTCCTGCTCTGGATTTGAAAAGCAGATGAGAACACTGGAGAGAGTCTGCAGAAGCACAGCTGACCCTAAATGAATGTCACCTGTTCCCCCTCCTCGACACCCGTTTTACTCTGCAGGTTAAAATCCCTTGAGAAAACCGTGCTGGGCTCCCCCTGGAGGTGGGACAGGCTCCCCAGAAGGTGGAGTCACAGGAGGGGAGAGGAAGCCCGCAGGGCACTGGCCAGTGCAGGAGGTGGCCTTTGGAGTGGGATGTGGGGACAGACCCCAGTCCAGGGAGCACCCAGGGCTCAGGAAGGTTCCCACTTCCGAGGAGGTGAGGAGACAGAGGGGACCAGGCCAGCCACCAGAGGCAAGAAGGGGGCCAGTTCCTGGACTGAGCGTCAAGGGAGCAGGGTGGCCAGAGCTGGCGGCCAGCGAGAGGAAGCCCCCCCACACACACACACACACACAGGCTGAGCTGCAAGAGGCCAGACCAGGTAAGAAATGCAAGAAACCGGTACCTTAAATATGATTTAAAACCCACATAACTCGCTGAGTGCTCGCTTTATGCCAAGCTAAACAGGGAAACTCTACACCTTACCGAAGTGAAGTCAAGTTCAAGAAGGAAGCCTCGGTGACCCACCCTGGCCTCCCTCAGCCTGTCCTACTCCTCCTGGAAGTGCAGCCAGCAGGGCCACCCCTCTGCCCCCACGACAGCTCCAGGGTGCCCACTCGTCCCCAGGACATGGGATGGGGCTCCCCAGACATGGGACCATCTGATTTAAAACCACTAAAGCCCCGGCCACACCAGCACCAGTTGGTGACCCAGCTCCCCTCTCAGGGCCCCTTCAGGAAGCCTCCTGCCTGTGCTCAGGCGGTATCCTCCTCGGGGCTCCCTGCTGCTGACCCTCCCCCTCCGC
>NW_005871941.1:84203-111804 GCF_000147115.1 Myotis lucifugus
GGGGTGGCCACCTCCCTTTCTTCTCCTTGGCCACCCCCCCCCCCCCCCGCACCGGCATCTTCTTAAAGGGTGGTGGGGAATAAAAGAGACAGAAAGAAGGTGCGGACCCACACCTGCGCGGGGTCCTCAGAGCCCCGGGGACACGCCTGACTGTGGGGCGCAGGCAGAGATGCCGACCCGTCCTGCTGTGTTTGCTGACCATCCCACACGCTGGGCATGGCAGCCACTCTGCCCTCTGAGGTAGGCTGAGCTGAGGAGGGCTGAGACCCCTCACCACCCACCATGACAGCAGGGACACGGGCGGGGAGCAGGTGCCGCCCCATCTCTGCTTCTCTGTGGGGTCCATCGGGGCAGACCCTGCAGCCGTGGGAGGCAGCCAGCACCGTGACCCACAAAGCGTGGCCGGAGGCCCGGGGCTTCACTTCCGGTACTATTATTGCCATTGTTATTTCTTTCTATTTGGAGGAGCTTGGAGAGCCTGAGCGGGCTGACAGCAGGTTAAAGCACCCACACACTCACATTTGCACACATTCACACTCACACACCACAGACAACACTCACACACACACACACACAAGCCACACTTTGTTACTACAACTTGTTCAGCTTTCTCACATGTTTTCTATAAATGTTGGCGCACTGAAGTCTTCTTAAACCATTAATGTTAGTAATATATACACTTTTCTAGAAAATGATATTTTCAGCCACATTTTCAAACTCTTTTAGCGTAGAGTTTGTAAGATCTGTGCTCTTCACATTCTGGTTTCTCTGGGGCTATTTTCATGGGATGTTTTCTCATATTTTTTCTTGATTAACTAGTTAGTACTTTATTATATTTTTCTAAAGAGTGAGCTTTCTGGTTGTGTTTATGAACTCCACAGTGTTTCTGTCTTCTAACTGGTTATTTCTGCTGTTACCTTCGGTCCTTTCTTCTGTTCTCCTTGGGTTTGTTTGGTTTTTTCTTTTGATTAACTTCTTCATTTCCTTTGACAAATTTTAAACCATGGGCTTATTTTCTCAGTATAGTCCAAGCTGCCTCCAACGAGCTCTAATGTGTAACTTTTTCTCTTATTCTTTTCTAAATATTTGGTCATTGCTGATTTGATTTTTCTTTTATCCATGAGATGATTGTTTTAATTTCCCAAGAAGTTGGTGTTCCGTCTGTTTCTAATTTGTTCCTTCATTTGTCTTTCCCTTGCCCTGAGTCGGAGCGCCATCTGCCCTGTCCCAGTGAGAATGGGCTGCGGGTGAGGTGCGTGCTGTCTGCAGGCCAGGCGCCGTCACAGCACTGACCTGCGGGTCAGTCTTACGTTGCTCCTGGACCTGATACCCTATGTGGGGCTGAGAAATCAACACAGCAGTCGTGTAGGCAGGACGTCCCCATCCTGGGGAAGGCAGACCAGATGTTGCCTTTCGGGATAAGAAGGCCCCTAAACAGGATTTTGGGTGGGTCTGGGTCCTGGCTCTCTGGACCACAGACTCTTCTTGCTGAGCCTTTGGTCCCTGAGAACGGAAGGGAGAGGGGACGAAGGCCCTGCTTTAGAGGGAGGAGCTGGAGGACCGCCCTGCCCCACCCACCCTCAAAGTTAACAAGGCCTCGCCTGCACACCTGGACCAGAGTGGCTGCGGCGGGGCTGTGGGTGCCCTGCACACCTGGACTAGAAGGTTGGGGAGGAGGCGGCGAAGCTTTGTTTAAAGAAAAAATGTGATGTCGAACTTGCCAACAATCGTAGCTGTTTCAGCTGAACTGAACTTGATGGGGCGGGGGGGGCGGTATTAATGTCACATGACCTGGACAGTAATGTCCAGTGATGTCTGAGTTGAATACCTGTTAAGCCCACTTGCCTTTTGTCCACATCATCAAGGATGAAGAGACAACTGGTGGAGTCACCCACAGCTGCACATGTGACAGTTTCTCCTTGTATTTCCAGTCCATTTCCAAATAAATATTGACATTGAGTTACATACAATTTTTATGAAAATGTATAGCCTCATTATGGATTGGCCATTTCATCAATAAAAAAGAATCCCTCTTCAGGCAGTTTAATATTCTTGCTTTATTTTTATTTATGTCCATGTGTGCCAACCTGTGCCAGGGTGCCCTGGAGCTCTGGGAGTGCGGGTACCTCCCCACTGTGGCATGAGCAGGTGGGAAGGGCACCCCCAGATGAACAGTCAGTGGGGTGGGGACATGGGCACTCCAGGCGGAGGGAGTGGCACAGGCAAAGTCGGCCACAGTTGGGGTCAGGTGCCGGTGGCAGGGTCAGAACTGACTGGCCGGGACCGTGTGAGGGGGGTCTGCCTTCATCCTCCCAACCAGAGGCTGTTGCCAGATGAGGGGCCTTGATGGCATGGCACCTAGATTGCTTCCAGGTTACATTCTGTATCCGGACGCCTCATTCTCCTTCCCAGGGCTCCCGAGGAAAGAGAAGGTTCCTGGTCCGACACTCACAGACACCCTGTCTCGGGGACTCGGAAATGCACGTCCGCGTGACAAGATGAGCTGCTGGCCTCTGTCTGACCCAGATGCCCCAGCACATGGGCCCCAGATCACTTTCATTAGGTACCGACTGTGACACCTCCGTCAGGGCCCACACTACCCAGGACAGCGCTGGGAACCGCCCTCCTGACGCCTGGCCAGTGCTGTTCCCACAGGGCCCCTCTCCAAACTGGAGGAATGCACACACACACAGAGCACAGCACACACACACACTACACACACGCACACACAGAGCACAGCGCGTGCACACACGCACACACATCACACACTACACATGTGCACACACACACTATACCACAGATACACCACATACTATACACACATGTACACACTATACCACATACACTACAACACAAACTACATACCTCCCATACACAAACTACACACACACACACTATACCACAGATACACCACATACTATACCATACATGTACACACTATACCACATACACTACAACACAAACTACATACCTCACATACACAAACTACACACACACACACATACACACACCCTGTGTGTGTGTGAAGTTGAGGCAGGGGACTGGCTTCAAGCAGTGGATCTAGGCTGCAGGCATGTTTCCCCCTTGCTGTCCTGTTTCCCTCGCCTGCATGGTCTGCGGTCATGAAAGGCCACCAGCCCCCAGGCCACATCACACTCATAATCCAAGAGAGACCCTCTCCTGCATCACGCAGCTACTCTCAGGACAGCCCTGGGTGCTCTGCCTGGTCATGTGCCCAGCCCTGGACCAATCACTGCTCCCTGATTGGCCAGGCTGCACATGCTCACAGCCAGCCTGAGGAGTTGAGGGACTATGACAGTGCCAGCAAAACCGCACAGGTGTGTGAATGTGTGTGGTGGTGTGTATGCCTGTGTGCTGTGTGTGATCTGTGGGTGTGTACTGTGTGTGTGTGGCTTACTGTGTGCATGTGTGCGGCATGTATGTAGTTTGTGTGTGTGAGGTGTGTATTTAGTGTTGTGGTGTATGTGTTGTGTCTGTAGTATAGTGTGTGTGTGTGTTGTGTGTGTGTGTGTGTGTGTGTGTGTGTGTGAGAAGGGGGGCTGAGGCCCCCCGCAGGGTCGCAGGCACAGGAAGTGTGAGGACCCCCTGCCTCCAGAGCTGAGCGCTCTCCACTGACCTGAAAGTGAGCACCTCTCAGCCTCCGCGGGTCTGTGAGTGAAGTGTGGGCAGCCCTGGGTGCCTGGGGGTCCCTTCTGCTCTGTGATCCCACCTGACATTCCACGAACCAAAGCCGGGCGAGTATCGCGCTGGGGGAGGGCTGGGGGCCGTTGCTGATCACGTCCTGGAGTCCTCGGGCTCTGGGCTCCACGAGCACCTCACCGCCGCCTGACTGTCTTTGAACTGCCTGGAAGGAGCGCTGATGGATGTCACACTTCACGTGTCCACCATGAAATCAGGAGGCCCTTAGATCTCCTCCAGCCCGCCGTGCGGTGCCTTCGCCCCATCAATCAGAGATGAAACGGCGTCGCTCCCTGGAGACCAGGACGGCTGGAGCTTTGCCACGAAAGAATCGCTGGTTCTGGGATGAAGGGAAACAAGGGCCCAGGGAGAGGGCGGGGAGAGAAGCCGCTTCCAGAAGGAACAGATTTGTGCGTGCACTTTGATCCGCTGTGATTTTTATTTGTTTCAGCCACATCCTCTTCACGACACCACTCAGCCAAAGGTGCTTTAAATTAGATGCAGCTAGAAACCCTCCCCGCGGCCGCCGCCCACCACACAGGCCCTGGTCTTCAATCAGCGTGCGATGCGCAATCACGCCACGAGCAAATGTAACTGGAATAAATTGAGACAAATAAATAAACTCAAAGGCACCACATGCACTAGGAATGCTCTTTGTCGTGGTTGCCTAACATGCCTGCAAACAGCTGTCTTCAAAGCAGAAAAAAAGTGGCATATTTACCCAGCTTTGCTTTGGAGCGTGTTAAAGCCCCGGACTCAGAGATGCTGCTGATGGAATTTGCATACAAATTAGTACACGATCTCACCAGCTGTCTTTCTGTATTTCGGGCACTTCTCTGCACCCCTTCCCTTTCCAGTTGTCCAGGCTGAACAGGGACATAAACTGGGTTCTCCAGCCCTCTCTTCTACTGTCTTGAATGGGATACTACCACCATCACAAGGTCCTGAGAGCAGAGAGATGGAGAAGTGAACCCAAGACCTTTGTTCAAAAAAGCAAGCCAGCGCATCGGCCAGGTCACTTTACTCAGCACCAGGAGCCAGCCCGACTCCAGGCCATTTCCTCCCTGGTGCTCTAATGAGGCAGATGCCGCGGGCACCTGGAAGGGAGGCTCTGCAATGAACCTCCTCTTGCCTTTCAAAGCTGTTCTCTGCCAACCCTGCTCCCATGGTCAGCCATGAGGCTCCGGGTTCACTAGCACCCACAGCCCCCCTCCCCGCTCCCCTCCAACGGGCCCTCTTGTCCGGCTCTCCCATTGGAGACACGGGGGTCTGCTCCTGCACTGCGGGCGCAGCTGTGCCGCCTGGGGATGGAGAGGAAGCTTCAGCGGTGCCCGGATGATGAAAGCCACTGGCACGGTCGGTGCCTCCCAGCTACGGACTGAGAGTCACATCCATTTCCCACGATTACAGAGACTCCGATTTCACATGCAAACATTTACAAATGGCTGACACTCTTGTGATCCACTAGCTTTGTGCCAGGCCTCTGACACGGTCCCTGCAGCCAATGGCCCGCGGTGCCTCTCAGGCTCTCGGCCTCTCTTCAGATCCCCCTGCCTGAACCAGCAGCTGTTTCTTATTGGGCAGCCACCTCTCCCTGCCCAGGGGGTCCGTGGCAGGTGTATTGTATTGGTCAGGGTTCTCCAGAGAAACAGAACCAACAGGATGTGCATATAGAGTCGCTTTGAGAGACTGGCTCACGCAATTGTGGAGCTGCAAGTCCAGAATCTGCAGGCAGGCCAGCAGGCTGGGGACCCAGCCAAGAGTTGCAGCTCAAGTCCAAAGGCCACCTGCTGACAGATTCCTTCTCGCTTGGAGGTGGAGGGGGCGGAGTTCAGTCTTTGTTCTAGTCAAGCCTTCATCTGATTGGATGGGGCCCACCCACGTCATGGAGGGCAATCTGCTTTACTCAATGTCTGCAGATTTAAATATTAATCTCATCCACAAACACCTCACAGAAACATCCAAAGTATATGATGTTTGACAACTATCTGGGCACCGTGGCCCAGCCAAGTTGACACATGGAATTAACCATCACAGGAGGATAACTCTGGGTACCAGCTCCCATTACGGACGTAGGAGGGGCCAAGCACACTCGCTCCAGAGCTGGAGAAACTTGAGGGCAGGTGTGGGGATCCACGCCCTCCCCTGATGCCATGCTTCCTGCCTCCTGCTTCCTGCCTCCAGAGCCCCCTTCATATCTGTTAATGTCACACCGGCACCTACTCCCTGGTGGATTCTGGGAGCATCTCACCCCTCCCGGCCCCTGGACAGACACACACTCAATAAATTTCCTTCTGATAATACCACCTGAGATGGGACCCCGTTCTTGAAGTTAAATATTTTTCCGTTTCTTCCTATGCGTCTCTTTCAACTTCTTATTTCTCAGATCAACTCCGCTCACAGCTCACAGTGCCCGGGGCTGCCGCCGGCCCCTCCTGGCCGTGTCCTGTGTCTCAGGCCGCGGCCCCAGCGGAGGGTGCACCGCTGATGGGAGGAGACGACAGGAGAGGCCGGCACATACAGTCAGATCGTATTTCAAAATATTACTCTGCCTCAGAAAGTTTAATTGTCTAAACGAATCTGCATGTGTGAGGATCCTTGACTTTTACTCTTGTTTTCCTGTTTATAAAATTCACTTGACTTCCAGTTCAAAATGGCAGACGACAGCAACTTCTGTCACAAATCCCATTAAAATGACCAAATAACTGTGGAAATAAGAATATACTTCCCGCAGCACTGGGAAGAGGGAACGAGGCCACACTCTGGGAGACGCAGCAGAGCGCATGGCCTTCGCGCACAATGGGCCAGAGGTCAGAGGCCTTGCGCTCCGGCCCGGGGCGGGCCTGGAAGCGGGTGGGCTGGTTTCCCAGAGCCGGGCCCCCTCCTGCGCGGACAGCTGTGGCTTTGACCAGGAGCGGGCCCCGGGACGGCTCTGCGGGTGGTAGAAGACCTCACAGGACCTCTACAAGATGATCAGAGAGCTCGGCTAAGACCAGCTACAGCTGGTGAGAACAGCGGCCGACGGATGAGGTGCCCAGCCTGGGGGCCACAACCAGAGCGATGGCCACAGAGGGGCACGGAGCAGCTCCCTCCCCGTCACCAGCACTCACAGATGGAGAACAAGGAACTAGGGCGCAGGAGGGCGGCAAAGTCACCCCGAGACCGGGCCTCCCAGGACATTCCGACACCTGCCGTTGGTAAAACCTGAACTCTAGTCCAGGAACCAGAGGAGCCGCGGTGACCTCCAGCCCTGGCACTGCTCAGCCACTGGCTCGGTAGTTTTGCTGCACAGGCGCCGCTCGCCAGTCTAGGTAAAGAGAGTGACCTGAACATACAAAATGGGACTCAGTTTAGGATCCCTAAAGCCTCCTATGTTTCCCAGGGCTTGGAATACATGCAAATTAACACCACACTCCCTGCTTCCTGTGTCCCGTGGCTGCCTCCCTCAAGATGCCTCCCTGCAGGCTTTCTCTCCCTGTGCTCCTCCCCAGGGGGCGCTATTCTTGTTCCCACCATGCACTGGGGTGTCCACTCCTCTGAGTTCCTGAGGAGTATTGTGCTGGGGTGGCTGGTTGCCCCCATTCCAACTCCAGTCTCCTAGAGGCACTTTGCTCACCCAGCCCAGGGCCGCCCCTGCCCAGGTGGCCTCGGTGGTGTTGAGATCTGTGTCAGGCCCAGGCTCCTCCCCAGCCCCTGCTCAGCACCTCCCATGTGTCGGGTGGTTTGGGACAGGACATGCTGATCATTTGTACCCAACCAATCAAGGCCATCCACTGGCTGGAGCCCCGGTCAGCACAGCCGGGAGCCTGGACAGCTGGCTTCGTGGGTTCACCCACCCACTCAGAGCCAGACGACAGGCACGTCCCATCCGTCTGACTCCCCTGCACGTAGCAGTCCTTCTGCCGAGGGCTGGATTCATGAGCAGCTCGGTGTCCCAGGTCATCTGTCACTCCTGCCATCCAAAAGGGCCGCCAAGCAAGGAGAGCCACTGCCAGCGCCTGAGGTGGGAAGTGACGAGACCCAAACGGTGCTCAGGGAAGCGTGATCTCTGAGAAAGCGTCTGGACCAGGCCGGGGATTCCTTCACGGGATCGCAGGAGACCAGGGTCTCAAAGTCCAAGCGGGGCTTGTCACGAAGGTTTGGATTCGAACCTCAGCTCTGACCAGCTGCGTGGCCTCGAGCAGCTCCCCAGCCTCCCCCTCCCCCGCACCATGTCCTCCTGCAGGGACGTGACTCCGGGTGGGCCACGCCTGGCACCCAGTAGGTGCTCAGGAAATGGCACCGTGTGTGGGCCTGCGCTGTGGCCCAGTCGTGGGTGTTTCCTGTGGCTCCTTATTAGCGGGGTGCCATTTTGGTAGCAGTCGGTGTAGAGGGTAGAAAAGAGGCCCTCTCTCCTCACTCGGCTTCCCAGAACTGTAGGGTCCCTTCTCGCTCATTTTAAGACTCCAGCCCAAAGAATCACGTGCACGGGAAAACAAGAGGCCTCCTTTTTCCGATGTAAGACATCATCGTGCCCCCAACGCACGGACTGTGGCCACAATGCGACATCCCCCAGGACCAGGCTCATCCCACTGCCCGCGAGGGAAGTCTGCTTCGCTCAGCCAAGTACGCACAGACGTGTGTCAGCACGTGGCCTCGCCAGACTGCCACAGTCCTGCTGTAGATCCCAATGAGCCCCGGGCCTGGAGGGCTCAGCGAGAGCTGTGCCCAAGGAGGTCTGGCATGGTGGCATCAGAGACCCAGGAAATGCGAGGGTGGCGACAAGGCCAAGAGCCTGCAGCGAGGACCTGGGCGGGCGCTGTGGCAGCGGCAGATGTGAAAGGCCTTGCCCTCCGAGGTCACAGAGGAGGGCCTGCCTCCGGGTGGACACCCCTCAGCAGGACAGACACGCGTCTTGCCTGAGGCATGGGAAGCCGTAGAGAAGAGTTTGGGAGCCGGCGCCCAGGCCCGCACCCCTCCTGACTCCCTCCCCAGCACGGCTATTAAAAGCCTTCTGGCCTCCAGATGCGCGCCTGCAAGCTATTTCCCCTGTGTTATTTCAAGCCCGGGGCCTTGATCTTCTGCCACTTGGGAAGGAGCAGGGAAACAAAAAGGTCTGTGCTGTTGCCTAATAGCGAGGCCGTTTCCCGCTCCGGGCCAGCATCCACGGATCCTCTGCCGGGTGTGCACCATCCCTCTGATGGGCTGAGGTGGGGTCTGGAGCTCCCTCTCCTGTCCCCTGCAGGCCTCTGGCACAGAGGGAGCTGGCCAGCCCCCTGCTGTCTCCCTTCTAGCAGTAGCCACTAGAGACAAGTGACCACGAGCTTCCTGGTGACAGCAACAGGTCGGAGCAGCATGGGGCTGCCGGGCCTCTGACCCACTTCACGCGCTGGAGCTGAAGGTGCAGACTGTCCCTCAGGGCCATGGAGCCCGCCCTTCTGCAGCTCTTCCCTCACCTTGGGAAGAGCACTGAACCAGGAGCCCACAGGCCTGAGTTCCCTCCAACTCCGGGGCAGGGCCTGTGCCTGCCTTGTGGGCAGCCATGACCCTGGCTCTGGACGCAGACCCTTGCTGAATGGTGGAAATCCCAGCTCTGCACAGCAAGCCTGCGCCACCCTGTTCACCCCATCCATCCATTCGCTGCCTCCCTCGTTTATTCACACACCCAGCAAGCACACTGAATACCGGCTGTATTAGGGTGACAAGGGCTGCAGCAGACTCTGATGGCAGGATGCTGGGCGTACTCACCCCGACAGGAGCAGGGCAGGCTGAGCCTGAAGGACAGAGAGAAGTTTGCCAAGTGAAGGGAGAGGGAAGACCAGTCCGTGGGAAGGACAGAGCCTGTGGGAACCTGGAGACATGAGAACGTGGGACCATTTGGGGACCTGAGAGGAGCCCCATATTGTCTGAGCAAAACTGTGAACAAGCAGAAGAAAAGATCCACTGAAGGGACATTGAGACCTAATGCCCCCTGAGGGGGGTGTTGTCGGGGGAGCCCCTGGAGCTTCGGCAGGGGGTGTGACCCACCCAGAAAGTGAGGCGCAGCCCCGCTGAGAGACTGCAGGCAGGCAGCCAGTGCAGAGGTCACCGCACCCAGAACAGTGGACAAGGGCCTACAGTGGCTGGGTAGGAGGCAGCTCTGAGGGCTGTTGGGGGAGAATAAATAACAGGACCTGGGATTACACAGGAGGGACAGACCGCCACCAGCTCCTCTGGAACAAGGCTCAGAGCAGGGGTGGGAGCGGCGTGGGAGAGGGGCTCAGCTCGGGGGCTGTTCAGGATGAAGTGATGAAATAGGTGGCAGGATGCCAGGTGGAACGGGTGGTGTCGGGAGGTCAGGAGGGTGGTCGGGCTAGAGAGCCTGGGAGAGACCTGAAGCCACATGAACAAGGGGAGGCAGGGGCTGGGGACCAAGGAAACACAGAGGAGCACCCATACCCTGGGCCAGGCTAAGGCATGGAAAGATGGGTGGAATGCCAGGAGAGATTCCAGGGGTGGCTCCGCCCACCCTGGGAAACATGGCCACCTGCCCAGGCCCTCTGCTGCTGGGGGAGTGAGAGGGCCCAGATAGATGGGCTCAGGCTCCACCCTCCTCATAGACTGGGTCCCCCACAGAAACACTCCTCCCTCCTCAGTCCCTGCAGACCTGCTCCTCATCCCACATCATCCTGGTCCTGAGGGCTTAGGATGTGGCCACAGTTCCCTGAGCCTGTGGAAATGTGGGCATGTGCAGTGGGGTCCACAGAAAATGCTCTTCCAGATGCCTTAGGTTTGCACCAGATTCCACCATCCTTGGATCAAAGGGGGGCAGAGCACTGGCCTGAGAGTGGAAGGTCCGAGTCAAGTTTCACCTTGGACTCATTCGCTCTGCTGGGTGATTGATTCGACACCCGAGTGCCTCCCCAGAGGGTCAGGCAAGTTTCAGCCTGGAGTGAAAGAAATATTTTATGCATTATCAGCATAATATATATATGGCTAATATGCTAAGTGTCCGACCATCCTACTGGTCGCTATGACATGCACTGGCCACCAGGGGGCAGGCGTTCAATGCAGGAGCTGCCACACCATGCACTGGCCGTTTACAGAGAAACAGCGCTGCTGACCTGGCACACACAAAGCAACACTCAGCTTCCCCCAAGTGGGACACAGGCCCCGCCACCACCCCAGAGCGACAGCCCACCAAATTGCAGCTGACACTGCCGAGACCCCATGGCGCAAAATGCAGCCCACAGCCCAGCCCAGCCCAGCCCAAAACGGTCGCTGTGGGCACTGGTAATGACGTCACTTAGCAACGCCTGGCTTCCTCTCCCTAGCAATGACTAGCCTCCTTGTAGTTTCTTCAGCCCAGGAACACGACTTGCTTTATAGCCAGGTGGAAACATTTCACACTTTAACCAAATGTCTGTGAAGCATTTTCCTGTGCCTCATCTCATTAGATCCTCACAGAAGTCCTGGAGTAGGGAGATAGGAGACTCAGTGGAATCCTATTTTCTTTTCATTAGCTAGAAAATGGAAATTTAGAAAGTTTAGAAACTTGACCCGACTGAAAAGAAGTAAGAAATGGTGGACCTTGAAAATGACTTCAGGTTTTCTCACTGCACAGAAAATAATCAAACATTGCTGCAGTTAAATATTTTACCCTTTGTTCTCCCTGAATGATCTACAATAATAATCTGCTTCATGTTGATATTTACTGCTGTGTTGCTGAGAATTATCTGAAAGATAAGTTGGGGTGCTTCACTGGGCTGGGAAAAGTTTAGCTAAATCAGAAAGCAGGTCTAATTAAGCAAGTTTATTCTATATACATATAAAAGGCTAAGTTGACTCATGCATGTGCGATACATATAAAGGTCTCACTGGCACCAATCACATGCATGTGTTTTGATCTGTCACTGTCAATCATGAATTTGGTTGACACTTCCTATATAATAAAAGCCTAATATGCAAATCGCCGGAATGGTGGAATGACCAGTGAGCGGGGGAGGGAGAGGGGGAGCCAGCAAGCAGGCAGTGCCAGGCCAGCCAAGGTGGGTGCCAGTGGGCAGAGGGAGGGGACAGCGATCAGGAGGTGGCAGCAACTGGCAACAGCAGTGGGACGATGGGGGGCAGAGCTGGAGCTTCCCCCTGGTGGTCAATGTACTCCCACAGGGGGACCACCGCTCAGCCAGATGCCGGGCTGAAGACTGGTGAGTGCAGCGGTGGTGGCGGGAGCCTCTCCCACCTCCACGGCAGTGCTAAGGATGTCCAACTATGGCTTAGGCCCGCTCCCCATGGGCACTGACCACCTGTCCATGGGAAGCGGGCCTAAACCATCAGTCAGACATCCCTGAGGGCTCCTGGACTGTGAGAGGGCGCAGGCCAGGCTGAGGGACCCCCACAAGTGCACGAATTTTTGTACACTGGGCCTCTAGTCTATTTTAGAGAAAGGGCAAATAGCAATATTAAAATATTTCTTCTAATTAATTTCCTTTCAATGTGCACAAATTTGTGCACCGGGCCAGTAGTGTAACATTAAAGATTATGTCATCATCACCATTACCATCACCACCACCATCACCATCATCGCCATCATTATCATCACCACCATCATCATCACCATCATCACCACCATCACCACCATCATCATCATTACCACTATCATCACTATCGGCATCACCAGCATCATCAGCATCATCAGCATTATCAATCCTGCACTTGAAATCTTGCCACCTCCCCATCAGGGTAAAGGGTCTTCCTGTGACAGAGAACACACAACCCTCTGAGTCAGCCCATCCCACTTTGAACAATTTTGTGAATAGAAAGTTATTTGTTTTTTTGTTTGTTTCACTTGTAATCATCCTCTTCATCCCCATCAGCAAAAATAAAGTCAACATCCCTCTCTTATGTGACATTTCTTCCAATACTTTAAGATAATTGTTGCATATCCCCAAGTCTTTTATTCCAGACCAAATCGTTTCTTCAGTCATTCCGTTTTATTTTTAAATAACATTTTAATTGTGAAATTAATATATGCTCATAGTAAAAAGTTTAGAAACAGAACTGAGCCTCCAAAAGAACAATTGCTTGTAAATCCCACCACTTAGAGATAATTATTCTTACTATTTTGTTCTTATATTTCTTCTATTGTATATAATCGATATGTACATGTTTACCAAGCTGTAAGAGTTATCTTGTGACCTGCCTTTTTCCTGTAATATATCAGTAACATGCCCAATGTCACTAAACACTCTTCTAATATAATGTCCTTCTGTCTTTAAGAAACTCTAACAGTCCCACCTGCTCCTCACTCAGCAGTCAGAGAAGCCAACACACACACACACACACACACACACACACACACACACACACACACCCCTCCTGCATGTGTGTCCATATCCTAGACTTTCCCGCCTATCTGTGCTCTGCCCTGAGGACAGTCCCTGCTGCCGGGGTCACCTCGGGGGACAGCAGTTGCCGGTGGCTGGGTCCCCTGAGACCAGGGCTGCAGGTGAGTGGGCAGAGTGACCCTTCCTAAGAGATCCAACCAGCCTCCACTCTGTGCCAAGCCAGGCCTCTTGGAATGGGAGGAAGACCCATTCTGGGTAAAAAGGAAAACCTGGGCCCGGCGGTGGGAGAGTGGACGGGCTGGAAGCTGGTCCCCCCACACACCCAGATCACCACTCATCAGCAGGGGCTTGTTTGCCCACCTAGGCCTCACTTTCTGGTCTTTAATATCTGGCTGGGCCAGGCACTGCCCCGTAGACCAGAAGTTGTGTGCGTGTGTTTGTGTGCACGTGTGTGTGTGTGTGTGCACACACCTCCAGGAAGAGGCTCTGTGACCTACAGATCCCCAAGGGGCCCAGCCCTGAGTGTAGGACAGGAACCTCAGAATTCAGCACCCCAGCCACTGGGGCTGGTACAGCCTCCCTGGGCGGGGCAGGGTCTTAGGAGAGCAGAAACAACCCCAGAGCCAGAGGGATTCCTGCAGGACGGAGAGAACACCCAACTGCTCCTTTGCTCCCTCTGGGTAAGAAACACTGTACAATTCTTGCCAAAATACTGGGGATCGAAGAACCGCTAACACAGGCCCAGAGTGGAGTCTGAAGCAATGAGATGGGTAGCAGGAGCAGCTCCCGATGTGCCTGATCTCAAAGCTGGACATTTAACTGATGAATCCCTCCACATAAAAATAAACAGAGACGCCCCAGCTCGGCTTCGTGCCACAGAGAGGAGGGAGGAGAGAAGTCTGCCCCACACGCGGCGAGGCCTGGCCTCTGTGTGGGTGTGTGTGTGCACGCGTGCGTGAGTGTGAGTAAATGCATTGGCACCTGTGTGAAATGTGCTTTCACGTCAAGCACTCGGATCCTCCGTTTGCCTCAGAGATGGAGGCACTCAGAGTAACAGTCAGACGCAGCCTGAGTACAGAGGAAAGTCCGATCTAATTAGAGCGGCTTCCTGCTGCTCCTCTTGGGGACTGGGGGACCCCATCGGATCTGCGGCGCTTTTAGAAGGAGCTAACCATTATCCCATCAAGTACCGACAGCTTTCCATTTAACCCTCCCGAGTCTGCAAGGGTGTTTAATGCCATGAAAACGACTGAAACCCTGCAGGACTCTGAGGACACGGCCTGCTGATTCCCGTCAGTCCTTCCTGAACCTCCAACAAGGCGGGAATTCTTTTCCGATGAGTCTCTGGCTCCAAAGCCGGATGGACTTTTGGAAGAAGCAAGAGCTTTGATGTAAGAGAACAGCCATCCCATGAGCCAGCAGATGGGCTGCCCCATGAATGGACCAAGGAGCGGGCGGTTCTGTTGATTGGCTTCGACAAACTCCAGGGCTCAGGCAGGTCCTGCCATCCTGAATGGTGAAAGAAAGAAAAATGGCATAACAATGCACATTTATAAAAATAACATATGTTCTTACACAAATCAAATCCCAAAACAATCAAATCCCAAAATACCCTCTTTCTTATCCGCTACCATAAAGAAGGAGGAAGAGGAGGAGGAGGAGGAGGAGGAGGAGGAGGAGGAGGGGGAGGGGGAGGGGAAAAGATCATGGACTCTGACATCAGGAAAAGCTGCCGCCACTGGTGGGTGCTCCGGGCTGGGGGGCGGCTGAAGATGTGCAGAGAGGACCCCTAGGCTGAAGGCAGGAGTCTCGGGCCAGGCATGCAAGACAAGGGTTTCTGTTCTCACTGATTTGGGGCAAATGGAAAACCCATAGGAACCTGCTGTGTCTCCAAGATGGGTAAACAGAAGAAACCCAGCATCGTAACCTAAGAAAAAATTCAAAATCAAAACCAAAATATAGCAAGAAAGCAGGTGAAGAGAACACTCCAGAACACTTACTGCAAGAAGTTAAAGTTCAGGAAAAAGCTGCCTCATATTCTCAAGTAAATGAAAGAAAATATGCAGAAATATATACATCTAGCTACCTTTTTTCAAGCAACCTTTGTTAAGTGTTTTCTAAGTCATTGTGCTAAGTAAGTACTGTACATATATCGTGTTAGCTAAGCCTTAAATTAAGTATTATTTCCATTTTACAGATAAGGGAAACTGAGACTCAAAGAAATTAATTGGTAATTATAATAACAATAAATGAAACAGAGAGAAATTCACTGTTCCAGTTTATATTTGCTGTGCAACAAGTCACCCCGAGAGTTAGTGGTGTAAAGACCATTTTGTTATGCTCACAATTCTGTACGTCAGTAATCAGGGAGGCCCCGGGGCATGAGGAAAGCTCTGCTCTGCTCTACAAGGTCTGTCGCCATAGCCACCATGGTTCAGACAGCAGGAGACAGCAGGGACTGCTCAACCTAGCCATGTGTCTGGGCCCTTTTTTTTTTCAGCTCATGCTTGCTTTTAAAATGTTCTTTTTTTAATAACATTTATTCTATAGATGTAATATATTTTAGTTCTCTATGAGGATACTAACATAATTATTTCTAATTTTAATTTTTAAGTCTACTTTAACTTAATTTAAATTCTAATTATAATTTACAAGAGGCCAGTGCATAAAATTCATGCACGGGAGGGGTCCCCTCAGCCCAGCCTGCACCCTCTCCAATCCAGGATCCCTCGGGGGATGTCTGCCAGTTTAGGCCTGATCCCGGGGATCGGGCCTAAACCAGCAGTGGGACATCCCTCTCACAATCTGGGACTGCTGGCTCCTAACTGCTCATCTGCCTGCCTGCCTGATCACCCCCAACTGTCCCCCACCGGCCTGGTCACCCCCAACTGTCCCCCCTGCCGGCCTGGTCACCCCACGCAGCCTGCTGTTCGGTCATTACTGTTACTGTAACAGGGTCCCAGACAATTTACATATTCCTCTATTATTAGTATAGATTTTTTTTCTGTTCTTTCACATTTTTTATTTTGTATAATTGACGTACAACATTTTATTAGTTTCAGGTGTATGACCTAGTGACTCAATATCTGTATATACTGTGAAATGATCACCACAATAAATCTAGTTTACACTTTAATTTAGACATCTGTTCATGTCCCCTGGGCTGTGTCTACACTCTGCAGAGCCGACTGTTCTGTCCTTGGTGCACAGTCTTCATGCTGTCTCCCTCTGTGTCAGGCTGCCCTAGGTTTGGGCTAAGACATGAAGAGAGGATGATGGTGGAGAAGGAGCTAAGAGGTGAGGCGGGGGGCGGGGGGGAATTAGCTCCGTGGTCATGGAGGCGCCCACAGGCCTGGCTGCAGGCTTGTGGGTGTGGGGCCTGGCCCACTGGGCAGCTGAGTCCCTTGCTCCTTGGGCATCTGATGAGTCACCTGAGCCTCTCGGGCTGAGCTGTTTCTCTGCTGTTTCCGACTCCCTCACTGGGGGCCCTCCTCAAAGACTGAATGTGGGGTTCCGGTGTCAGGCATTACATAAAGGGACGCCTCATCTCAGCTTTACCCACAACTGGACCCCCACATCTCTGACCCAACCTGCACACGAGCCATGCTGGGTGTGGCAATCGGGAGCTGCTCAGTCAAGCCCCGGGTGGAACAAGGCTGACTGGGACCCTGTGTCACCTTTTCTGGGGTCCCATGACCACAGTCGTGGCTGAGGATCCTAGAGCGTTGATGAATGGGGAGCAGGAACCTCCTGAGCTCCAGGCCAGGGCTGTGGTCCACCTCCTGCCCCTGGACATTGCAAGTGCAGCAGCAACCGAGGCTTCCGAAAGCCAGGTCACCACAGAGCAGCACCCTCCCTGCCAACTGCCCAGAACCTCCAAGAGGCTGGCCAAGCCCCCCAGCTCCAGACCAGAGTGCCTGCCCAGCCCCCACTCACACCCAAGCCATTGCTGGGGTCTCACTTCACACCCAAGAGACCCCAGGTCCGGCTGTGGCTCCACCAGACCGAGAGCATCCCGTGCCCAGCCTCCTGCTCCTGAAACTGCAGCCACAGGGGTCCGCCCTCACCACTGCCCTGGATGCTGGGATGCAGGGTCCCGAACACTTCCCAGGAGGGCCAGCCTGGCATAGCAGCCAACTGTCCCCCACCCCTGCCGTGCCCTCAAGGGCAAGGCAAACTCAGTCAGAGAGGAGCCGTGAATTGTGGTCTCTCGGCTGCTCCTCCCGGGCAGGCGGCACTGGGCCCCCGCGGGCACTGTCACTTCTGAATGGAGCAGATGTACTTCCACACTCTGGACCTGAGCTCAGGCCTCGTTGCCGGGAAACAGCTTGGGCTCCCACCTCATCCTTCACGCTGGGAGTTGTGGACGAAAGGGGCCACATGCTGACCTGACAAGCTCAGGGAAGGCCTGCATGGCAGTCTTGCAAACTCAGAGACCTAAAGTAACCACAAAGGATGGTCTGAAATTAAGCTTTACCTAAAAGCAGTTATGGTGGGCAGTTACATCCTGGGCCAGTATCTTCACTGACAAGGTCAACCTTTACCTTAACTGAGCCTATCTGTCTTTTTGCATCTATGATAACATACCCTTAAAATGTCTGGGTAACTTGTAACTTCCCTTTTTCTGGAGCCCCTGGGCACAACCTAATGTGCTGGGCGCCAGGACAGATACCACAAATTCCTTCATGATCATGTTAATTGTTCCTGCACCCACCTAAGTATGTGTCTATCATTTTACTTTTTATCCAATCCCAGGGGTTTCCCCTGCTTTGCTTTATCCCTCCTCCTTAATCTATCAACAATGAATTTCATGTAACCCACCTACGTCCCTCCTTTGATTGCAAATGTATAAATACAAATGTAACCCCGCCATTCTCCGGAGCATTATCTCAATTCGTTGAGGTTCTGCTTCCCGGCATATGTCGACAGTTTGGCTCAAATAAACTCACAAAAATTCTTTACAGGTTTCAATGGTTTTTACGTTAACAGAGTGAAACTGGTGGTGCGGGAGGTGAGGCCTGTCTGCATGGGGGCCGTGGGCTCGGAGTTAATGCGTCCCCTGGAATTCGGGGTCATGTTCGGTGCCCCACCCTACGTGTCTGGACTTTAATATCACCTCCTACCTACACCACGGTCCTTTCACAGCCCCGGGAGTGCCACGGCCCTGGAGAAAATTCCTTAATAGACTATGAGTGTTAATACCCAGCGCAGTAAATAAGACGAGACTCAATGTTCCTCAGGGGAGAGAAGTAGGCACTTCAGAGTCGTAAAAACGTGGCTTTTCCACAAAACCATTGCATTCAACAGAAATAGAGAACAAAAGGGCACTGGGGTTTGTTCAGCTTGTTTATACCAAGTGCGCACAACATAAGAATCACCTACTCAATTTTTAAAGCCCATCTTCTCCAGCGTAGTTTGAGAGGTCTTTTAATACTCTACCCCAGGGGTCCTCAAACTACGGCCCGCGGGCCACATGCAAATACAAATATTGTATTTGTTCCCGTTTTGTTTTTTTACTTCAAAATAAGATATGTGCAGTGTGCATAGGAATTTGTTCATAGTTTTTTTTAAAACTATAGTCCAGCCCTCCAACTGTCTGAGGGACAGTGAACTGGCCCCCTGTTTAAAAAGTTTGAGGACCCCTGCTCTACCTGTTTTGTGATGTCCAAACAGTGAGAAGATACAAAGCTTTTTAAGTATCTAGACTCCCCCCAAAAAAAAATATATTAAAAGAAAACATATAAAGGAAGGCAGCCATGCCTGGCAGTCCCGGAACCGTGTGGCTGACTCCAGGGGGCAGGGTTGGAGGTGGCAGTGAGCACAGCTCTGCAGCCCCTCCTCCTGGGGCTCCCCCAGCAGCACCCCTTTCTAAGTGGTCATGTGGGTGCTCACACCCACCACCCTCCCCAGCAAGAACCCCTGGGAGGACCTGGGCAGACACCCCCAGTTCTGTCCTCGGGAATCAAAGGAAAAGGATTCACTGCTCTGAGCACAGGGGCTGAACAGAAGGCCCCAGAGAGGCACCATGTCAGAGGCCAAGTGCAGGGCCCAGCGCTGCCCATTCACTGGCTGTAGGATCTGGGCCCCACCGCTCAGGGTGGCTGAGTAATAAATGTTTGACCAAATACAGCAAGCTAATTTTTAAGTCAATAATTCTGTATGGCCCACAGATGATGTTATAAGTATCCAAAGACCCTTGGCAGAAGGCTCTCCACCCCTGAGCTATAGGCTCAGTGCTGGGTGATTGTAACAGAGCCACTGTGCACAGGAGAGCTCATTGCAGCGGAGGTGTAACCCATGGGGATTCTGTCTGGGCCTGTGATTCAGCAGACGCACAGAGGCTGGAATGACAGGTGTCCAAGAGCCGACACAGCGCTGGTGTGATTAATGCATGAGCAACACAGCGTGTCACAGCAGCCCTGGCTCACTCATGCGCACTCCTGGGAAGCGGCCTGCCCGCAGCTGACACGGACACTCAGAAGAGGCCTGAGAACAATGAAAAAACTAGGACAGAGGCAGCTGGACAGGTTCCACAGACCCACCCCCATGGGCACTGCAGACCACGTGTCCCAGGCCCTGGGTCCACCAGGCCTGTCCTAGCATCCTGGCCATCGGACAACACATTTAAGACTGGCTCCTCGGGAGCCACCGTCCCTCTGAGTGAACAGGACACGCCCGGGAGGGCAGCTGTGAGCAGGGCCCTGGTTGGCCTTGGCATGTTGGGTTGGCGGTGGTCAATGCGTCGCACCTGAGGGTCCCCAGGGCCAGAAGAGAACCAAAGGAAGGCAAAGCCCCAGACAAAAGTGCCCTCGGCCAGTCCCCGTCTGCAGGGAGCGTGGAGGTGGCCGGTCCCAGGACAGTCTCGGCATTTTCGCGTGTCTCCGTGAGTTCAGAACTCAGCCTGTGACCGGCTGCAGCAGGAGGAAGAGTTATGACTTGTGAGTTTGAAAAGCGAGAAGCAGCCGGGCTCCCCCCACCCCTGGGAGATACTGGGGTGGGAAGTTCAGGATCAATTTCAACTGCAAAGACCAAGGTGATTTAGGAGGTAAAACATTTGCATTTGTGTCAGATTTCCACACCTTCCCCTGCAGCTCCCCACGCCCAGCCACACCGCATTGCTCACCTCACCCCTGACGACAGCAGGCCTCAGGGGCTCATGTCTGCAGCTTAGAGCCCCACAGCGTTGCCTTGGGCCCACGGGAGCCTTCCCCGGACTTGACCCCCTGCCTGTGGTCTCAGCTCAGGGCCCCAGCACACACTGACCCATTGTGCACTAGCTGGGCTGGCCCCAGGCCAGACTCCCTGCGCTAGTACATATTTTTCAAATCCCACCATTTATGGATTTGGTTTGGTAGCTTTAGGCTGATGATGTACTTAATTTCACCACCAGATTAAGTTTGAATGAACCGAAAGGAAAAAAAACACAAATATAAAACAATACCTGACCAAGCTCAATGCTCTGGAACAGGTGTTTCCTATCTACACACCTCGCCACTTTCCTCCCCGACCAGGCTGGGCCCCCAGGCATGTCTTTAAAACAGCTTTGCAATAAGGGGCAGGGCCGGGCCAGGCTGGACGCCCCTTGGGGCAGCTGTCTCTCGGGCCCATTAAATACAGCAGGACACTGGAGCTGGGGGCCCGGGTACCACTGAAACCTCCTGGATGAGTTTACATCCACGGGAGAAGAGAAGGGACTAGGACTGCCCTCGGGGGACGCCAGTGTTTAGGGGAGCCTGGCAGATGGAGCCGCCAGAGCGGTGGGAGGGAAGCTGGGCATGTGGCAGGTGACTTGTCTGATTTGACTGAAATGACCTTTAAATGTCACAGCTTCCCTTGCCGGGCCGGTGTGGCTCAGTGATTGAGCATCGACCTATGAACCAGGAGGTCATGGTTCAATTCCCAGTCAGGGCACATGCCCAGGTTCCAGGCTCCATCCCCAGTAGGGGGCGTGCAGGAGGCAGCCCATAGATGAATCTCTCTCATCACTGATGTTACTATCTCTCCCTCTCCCTTCCTGTCTGAAATCAATAAAAATATATTTTATAAATAAATACAGCAGGTCGCAGCCGGGGTTAACTATCTGCAGCCATCAAGTCTGTCCACCTTCCACTGTCTGTCCACCTTCCACTGCAGGGGGGGCAAGAGTCACGTGGCCATCTATGGACAAAGCGGGAGGTCTATAGAAACTTCACCCACCTCCTCTAGAACTGCTTTACAAAAGTCATTTTTAGTCAATACTCAGTCAGCAAACCCATATGTTTTTCAAAAGTTGCTTCTCAGGCACCGTTGCTCAGGCCAGTGATGGACGCCTGCCGTGGAAGCCCTCAGTTGGGCCGAGGGCCGAGGCCTGTACCCACACCATCTGTGGCATTCATTGTGATGAAATGGCCCACACCAAAGTTATTCAGAAGTCCCAGCTTTGGAATCGAAGCAAAGTGGGGTTTTACCTGGGCCCTACCAGTCACTTGCTGTGTGACCCTGGGGGAATTTCTTAGCCTCTCTGTGCCTCTGATTCCTCATCTAGAAAAAGGAAGTGAGACACTCCCAGCTTTCAATGAGATAATACGTGTGTGTGTGTGTGTGTGTGTGTGTGTGTGTGTGTGTGTGACCTGACCCTGGTCATCAGAACCGCCCCAGGCAGGCCTGCAGCAGAGGAGCGAGGTCAGGCCTCACCTGGCCAGAGGGGCAGCTGCTGGGGAAACACACACACACACACACACACACACACACACACACACAAACACCCGTCCCCGGGCTGCTGTGTGCACCTGGAGTCTGAGTTCGGCATGTGGGAACTCATTTGTCAGCCCCGGACCTTTGCTCCAGGCAGTAGTGACCACATGCATGGAGTGTGGTTTAACACAGCGGAAATGAGCCACAACTCCCAATACCTCAGCCAACCTGGGCCACCAGCATCGCATTCTTCAGAGGATTGTCCATTCTCTTGCCCACCTCCCCAAAAAAATCACTTGATAGGAAAATGTAAATGAGATCGATATAAAGGTATCTTGAAAAGCTTGTTTTGCTCTGCTGGGACCCCATAAATGCATGTATCTGCTAAGCAATACAGCCCCGGGCCGTTTCACTAAGTAAGCATCAGGGCCCTCTAAATTCCTGGTCAGGCCCAGCCCTGTGAGAAGAAGAGAATTTAAGAGCCGCAAGAACGACCACTTGGCGGGGCCTGCCCCTCGGCTTGTCACAGGGCCCTTTGTGGGACTGAATATATTTTAGCTTGGGCAGAGAAAATGCATTTGCCAAAAGGGTTATTCTTACCTTAGCAGTGATTCATTTAAGTGGTTTCCCGGGAGAGGTGTTTTATTATGATTTCTCAGCTCTCCGCTTGGTCCCTCCCTTGCAGTGGGTCTGGGCCTCTCATAACACACAAACGATCCATTCACCATGCCCTCCCCCCTCCCCCCACCACCTTCCCCAGGTGAGCTGACCCTCATGTCCTAGAGGTGGGCCCGACTTGGGAACAATCCACATCCAGGGAAGGAAAGCCAGGCCACCCCATCCCTGGTTCCCAGGACTCATGGAGGCCCACAGGGCCCACGGCACACTCATGGGGTCAGGTCCTCTCCCACGTGTCCCCACTGTGCTGGCCACCCCCTCAGGCTCTAACCTGGGAGGACACAGAGATTGAGAAAAGGAACTTTACTTGTAAATAAGGTTTACAAGGGACCAGGCTCACCAATAAAAATACAGCAGGTATTTAAAGGAGCAGCCTAGCAGGTCAGAAAACTTAGACAATGACTGCTCTGCTCCAGCCAAACAGCACAGAGAGAAATGGCCCCGCCTTTGCCCAAGACAGCAAAGGCGGGAGCCCAGGCATCTCACCCCCTGGCAGTCACAGGACAGCACCTGTCTCCTGTCACAGCCTCAACCGAAAACCGCTTATCATACTGAGAGCCAGGTGGACCTCAAACTGAGTGAAAAAAAGACACCAATAGATGCCCACATGACATGACAGAGGCGTGGACTTATCCAACCAAGATTTTAAAGCAGCCAGGATAAGAATGCTTCAAGGAGCAAGTTTGCCCAATATGACTAAACAAATTTTAAAAATTCAAAAGCCTTACCCGGCCAGCGTGGCTCAGTGGTTGAGCATCGACCTATGAACCAGGAGGTCACAGTTTTATTCCCAGTCAGGGCACATGCCCAGGTTGCAGGCTCAATCCCAGTGTGGGATGCGGGAGGCAGCTGACCAATGATTCTCTCTCATCATTGATGATTCCATCTCTCTCTCCTTCTCTCCCTTCCTCTCTGAAATCAATAAAAATCTATATTTAAAACATAAAGTAAAATAATAAAAAATAAAAATTCAAAAGCCTCAGCAAAGAAATAGAAAGTCTCAACTAAGAAAAATATATTTTTAAATGGAAATTTAAGAACTAAAAAGTTCAATAACTGAAATGTAAAACTCGGTGGATAAGCTCAACAGCAGAATGGAGAGAACAGGGAAAAGACTCAGTGAACCAGATGTTAACTATAATTAAAATAAATTTTAGTCCAGCCGGTGTGGCTCCATGGCTGAGTGTAGACCTATGAACCGAGAGGTCACCGTTCAATTCCCAGTCAGGGCACATGTCCAGGTTGTGGGCTCGATCCCCAATGTGGGGCATGTGGGAGGCAGCTGATCAATGATTCTCTCTCATTGATGTGTGTGTGTGTCTCTCTCTCTCTCTCTCTCTCTCTCTCTCTTCCTCTCTGAAATCAATTTAAAAAATAAAAATAAAAATTTTAAAAAGACTCGGGAGACAGACCGTCCAAATTGAACAAGGAGAGAAAATATTTTGAAAAATAAAGAGTATCAAAGAGTTAGCCTTCAAAGGAAAGTCTCATTCCTCCATCTCTCGTGATTCCTTCCTTCCTTTCTCCCTTCACATCCGCAGCCTCCTGAGCCCACAGAGGAGCGGAGGAGAGGAGCCAGTCAGAACCAAGAGCATTCCAGGGCTCCGGCACCTTCCCAACTCCCAACTCCCAACTCCCAACGCTGCGCCAGCGTCAGAAGGGGTCACACCACTCAGATGGGCGTCAGCCCCGGGCAGAGGGGTCCTCGCTTCAAAGTTCTCCTCCAAAATTCAGCTGGTACATGTTTTCCTCGGAGAGGAACCAGAACTGCTGTAAACCTCCCCCCAGGGACGGGCCCTGCCAGGGGTCAGTGTGAGTGGGAAGTAATATTCTCTGAAAAGGCTCATTAAAGGCACGATCACCAGGGCCGGGTGAGGCCAGACTGGAGCGAGGCTATGACAGGTGCACGTGGGCCAGGTCACCGGCCTCCCTCCAGGATGTTCTGAGGGCAGGACCACAGAGTGGGGGGTGGAGGGGGGGTGGAAACAGACGGGAAGAAGTCTGTCAAGGCCGACCATGGCCAGAGCGAAATAACCCACTCAACTACAAACAAGGGTGCCTCTCCCACTTCTGAATAATCCTAAACACTTTATAAGAATGCAGTCTCCACCTCAGGCCTCTGTCCATGTGGGCCCAAGGTGAGGCTAATTAGAGCAACTTTTGGAAAGACGCTGGAATGAGTGGGTCAGCAACAACTCAAAGCCCGGGGCCCTCGAACACACACCAGCCCCCACCCCACCCCCTGCAGAGCACCTGGGGAGCGGAACACCTGAGCCCATTTAGACAAGGTCCAGGAAGCTATCATCAAACTTGGACCTTAAACCACACCCCTCCACCCTGGCACAGGCAGCCTCCTGCCCACCCTCCCATCCCAGATCTTCCAGATTGTTCTGGAAAAATCTTCTCCTCAGGAGGTCCTCGGGCCCCAGGACACACCTACAAATAAGCCAGAATCTGTGTGGGCACGTGGCCAAGCCCCTCCTAGGGGGCCCACGTGACAACCGGCGAGACACACATTTCATCTCGTCATCTCTTTGCAGGTGGCAGGGCGGAAAGGCCCAGGACCGGGTCTGTCCTATCCGCCAGGCACCAGAGCAGTGTCTGCGCTTAGCTGGGCTCAGGCAATGCTCATGGAATTGTCTTTGTTCCGGGGGCGGCCGTAACACAGCTCCACAACGGGTGGCTTAGGACGGCAGACATGTATTGTCCCACAGTTCTGGAGGCCAGAAACCCAAAATCAAAGCCTCGGCAGGCTGGTCCCTCTGCAGGCCCCGAGGGAGAATCGGTCCAGCCTCTCCCAGCCTCCGCTGGCGGCCCGCAGCCCGTGGTGCTCCTGGGGCTACGTCAGGCCATGCTCTGTCTCTGGCTCCTCTGCGTCTCCAGGTCCAAATCTCCCGCCCCTTTCTCTAAGGACACTAGTCATAGCATTGAGAGCCACCCCTATTCCGGCATGACCACCTCACCTACCTACACCGGCAAAGACCCTACCTGCAAAGGAGGCCACATCCACAGGGATGGCGTTAAGACTTCGACACACCCTTTCAGGGGACACCATTCGACCACAACGGGCGACTGCATGAAGGCAGGGACCGATAGATGGCCCCACTCAGGAGGAGTCCCCCCAGTGTGCTGAGGCCTCTGCTGGTGAGGGTTCCTGCACTCGGAAAGGTGAGTGCCTGAGACCAGGTGGCTGTCACTGGTGCCAGCGAGGGAGCCTTCCCTGAGCAGACAGGTCCCCCTCCCCCAACTCCTAAACAGAAACAAATTCCCAGTCACTACTCATAACCGTGTCCCAACACCAAGCCACAATGTGGTAGCACATACGTGGAGTTGGATATGCGTGTGTGTAGTGAGTGCTCATGGGGGTATGTGAGGGCTGTGATATGGTGTGGCTGTCTGTATTTGGTATTTGGTGTGTGTGAGGGGTGTGTGTGTGTGTGAGAGAGAGAGAAAGAGAGAGAGAGGGGGGGGGAGAGAGATGGGGGTATTTGGTGTGTGTGAGGGGTGTGTGTGTGTGTGAGAGAGAGAGAAAGAGAGAGGGGGGGGAGAGAGATGGGGGTATTTGGTGTGTGTGTGCTGTGCGTGTACATGGGGCGTGTGCAGGCGTGACAGCTAAAGTTCTCCATTCGCTTACTTGGGGAGATTCCATAGTCAGTGGACTTACTGTGCTTCATAAGACAAACAATGTCTTTAAGAAACGAGGAAAGTGTCCCTGGTACAGGACAGGACGGAGGATTCTGTTCTCAGGCTGCAGTCGATAGGAAATGAGGGCGTGTCAGTCAGCGGGAGCTGCTGGGCTGCTCCAACACAGAATGTATTTCTCACAGCTCTGGAGGCCAGAAGGCCCTGACCAAGGTGCGGGCAGGGCTGGTTTCTGGTAGACCTCTCCTCCGGTGCAGAGGAAGGGAACCACGTGGCACTCTGCTTGTGAAATTAGTTTGCCACCCGTCAACACCAGCCACAGAAAAAGCCCACAACCCAGAAATAAACCCATGCCTATAGGGTCAATTAATATTTTACAAAGGAGGCAAGAACATAAAATGGGGTAAAGATAGTCTAGTCTGGCCGGTGTAGCTTAATAGTTAAGCATTGACCTAGACCAGGAGGTCATGGTTCAATTCCCGGTCAGGGCACATGCCTGCATTGGGGCTCAATCCCCAGAAGGTGGCACGCAGGAGGCAGACAATCAATGATTCTCTAGAGCAGTGGTTCTCAACCTTCCTAATGCCGCCACCCTTTAATACAGTTCCTCATGTTGTGGTGACCCCCAATTTCATTGTTACAAATTGAACATAATTAAAGCATAGTGATTAATCACAAAAACAATATGTAATTATATATGTGTTTTCCAATGGTCTTAGGCGACCCCTGTGAAAGGGTCGTTAGATCCCCAAAGGGGTCGCGACCTACAGGTTGAGAACCGCTGCTCTAGAGCATCATTGATGTTTCTATCTCTCCCTCTCCTCTCTCTAAAATCAATAAAAACATATTTTTTAAAAATGGGTAAAGACAGTCTATTCAATAAATGGTGTTAAAAGAATTGCACAGATACATGAAAAAAATTAAACTAGCCCTGGCTGGTAGCTCAATGGTTAGAGCATCAGCCCACAGACTGAAGGGTCTCAGATTCAATTCTCAGTCAAGGGCATATACCTCAATTGCGGGTTTGATCCCCCACACTTGTCAGAATGGCTATCATCAATAAATCAATAAACAACCAGTGTTAGTGAGAATGTGGAGAAAAGGGAACCCTTGTACACTGTTGGTGGGAATGCAGATTGGTGTGGCCACTATGGAAAACAGTATGAAGGTTCTTCAAATAATTAAAAATGGAACTGCCTTATGACCCAGCAATTACACTTCTAGATATTTATCTGAAGAAACACATGACACTAATTCAAAAAAATATATATGCACCCCTATGTTCATTGCAGCATTATTTACAAATAGCCAAGATATGGAAGAAACACAAGTGCCCATGGATAGATGAGTGGGTAAAAAAAGTGATGGTACATTTACACTTGAAAATACTACTTGGCAGAAGAAGGAGGAGGAGGAGGAGGAGGAGGAGGAGGAGGTGGAGGAGGAGGAGGAGGGGGAGGAGGAGGAGGAGGAGAAGAAGAAGAGGAAGAAGAAGAAGAAGAAGAAGAAGGAGAAGGAGAAGGAGAAGGAGAAGGAGAAGGAGAAGGAGAAGGAGAAGGAGAAGGAGAAGGAGAAGGAGAAGGAGAAGGAGAAGGAGAAGGAGA
>NW_005871941.1:111904-138277 GCF_000147115.1 Myotis lucifugus
CTGCCTTGTCTCATCTTCCTCTCTATGCACTCTCTGTCTCTCTCTCTCCTTCACCCCAATACTTCGTACATTTTTCCCTCCCTTCTTTTTCATATTCATTTTGCTATTCTCTTGCTCACCATTTCTACCACCATTCCTACTGTACTTTCCCTTCGTTTCCCTTTTCTTCTCCCCTCTTCTCTCCCGTTCCAGTTCCTGGTTGAGGAGGAGGATGATGAGAAGAAGAAGAGGATGAAGACGAAGAACTTAAGAATTAGTAGTAGACGGCGAAGCCCAAGGAGATGGAGAAGGATTTGGAGAAGAAGAAGGAGAAGGAGTAGTAGAAGAAGAAGAAGGAGAAGGAGAATGAGATGACGAAGAAGAAGAAGAAGAAGAAGAAGAAGAAGAAGAAGAAGAAGAAGAAGAAGGTGAAGGCGAAGAAAAAAGAAAAAGAAAAAGAAGGAAATTTTACCATTTGTGACAGCATAAATGGACCTGGAGAGCATTATGGTAAGTGAAATAAGTCAGTCAGAGAAATACCATATGATCTCACATTTGAGGAATCTAAAGAACAAAATAGATAAACAAATAAAACTGAAACAGACTCATAGATACAGAGAACAGACCAGTTGTTGCCAGAGAAGAGGGGGTCAGGAGGTTGGGTGAAAAAAGTGAGGGATTATGAAGTCCAGATTGGTAGTTATAAAATAGTTATGGGGATATAAATAATATAGTCAATAATCCTATATAATAAAAGGCTAATGTGCAAATTGTCCCCTCAGGAGTTCGACCACTCACTATGACATGCGCTAACCACCAGGGGGCAGCTTGGAATGAAGGCAGCCAGCAGCCGGGGGGAAGGAAGGCCCCGGCCAGCAGCCGGAAGGCCCCAATCAGCCCTGATAGCCAGCCAGACCCAGGGACCCTATCCATGCACAGATTTCATGCACCGGGCTTCTAGTATGTAATAATTTATGTACGGTGCCAGATGAGTACTGGAAATATCAGGAGGAAGTATATGATTGTTAACCACTATCCTGTACACCTGAAACCAATACAAAATAACACAGAGAGTAAACTGTAATTGAAAAATAAAAATTAGGAAATGCAAAAAAAAAAAAAGTGCAGGCAGGATTCACCCTGAAATGCCACCCTTTGCATTTGAACAGGCGGTGCCGAATCAGCCAACCACCAGAGGGCGCCCACAGTCCTGGGACCTCTGTCCCATGTGGGCTGGAGTCTGTCTCAGGTCTGCTTCTCCGCGCCTCTGCCCAAGGGGTGCTGAGGGACCCGCTCGCTGCAGGTGGAGCAGGTTTATTTGCCGTTGAGATTTCCCCGTTCCTTAGAGGGAAAGAACTGCATCCACGCAGCACTTATTTATAGCAAGTTTCACTCATGTTTCACTGAGGGCCTTCCCTTCAGCTCAGTGACTGAACCACCACCCTCCAGGTTTCTCTTTGTTTACTGCTGTTTCCTGTTGGCTGGGCACAGTTAGGATTCCATTAGATGGTGTCCAGTACACACGGATTTCAGTGTTGGTGAGGGTTAAAGATGGGCCACCATGCAATAGGTGTGGAAACTCCATCAACCACTCTATTCCTCTGGGCCTCAGTGTCCCCATCTGTAAAGTAGGGACAATAACCCTGCTAACGACTTCACAGAGCAATTATGAAAATCAAATTTAATAATCATCTCATAAAATGCAAACAGCTACTGAAACAAATAGTCTGGAATTATTTCATCAATCTGCTCTGACATGATAGAATATGTTGGATCAGAGGATCAGACAAACCCCTCACCCCCCCCAAAGAAAAGAAAGAAAGAAAAAGAAAGAAAGAAAGAAAGAAAGAAAGAAAGAAAGAAAGAAAGAAAGAAAGAAAGAAAGAAAGAAAGAAAGAGAAAGAAAGAAAGAAAGAAAGAAAGAAAGAAAGAAAGAAAGAAAGAAAGAAAGAAAGAAAGAAAGAAAGAAAGAAAGAAAGAAAGAAAGAAAGAAAGAAAGAAAAGCTGGATAAGACCCAAAGATCCCAGGGAAAAAGGGACGGACTGAGAAGAATCTGACACTAAGTGCTGCTTCCACCCTCCAGGCATCTGAAAAGTCTAAGCAACATGATTTGAGAGGATGAGTAACAGAGAGAAGCTACTATGAGAGAGGTTAAGCAGTTTCATCAATCTCACAGGGGTGAGGGGGGGAAAAACAGCTGGAGTTCAAGGTTACTGAGGACCTTAGGGGACAAGAAGAATGCACAGATATGAGCCCAACACTCTGCATCAACTATCTCCTCAAAGTGACTCCTGATTTGCAGACAGGCCCAGAGGCTGCCAGGCCCTGGGGGAAACAGCCATGGCACTCACTGTGCTGTGGAATACCTGGAGTTCTGGGGCACCAAGGAGCGAGGCCTGTGAAGAAAAGGTGAGCCGGGAATAGACTTGCCTTACAAAACTGAAAATCCTCAAATCAGCTCACTACCTGACTGAGTTCAGTCAGTCTTCCCCTAATCTAACTGCCTGTCATAAGCAAAGTAAACACTCTCTAAAACTTCCTAATGCCGCGACCCTTTAATACAGTTCCTCATGCTGTGGTGACCCCCAACCATAAAATTATTTTCGTTGCTACTTCATAACTGTAATTTTGCTATTGTTATGAATCGTAATGTAAATATCTGATATGCAGGATGTATTTTCATTGTTACAAATTGAACATAATTAAAGCATAGTGATTAATCACAAAAACAATATGTAATTATATATGTGTTTTCCGATGGTCTTAGGCGACCCCTGTGAAAGGGTCGTTCGACCCCCAAAGGGGCCGTGACCCACAGGTTGAGAACCACTGCTCTAAAGGAAGATAACATCATTCAGAGCCACAACACTGTATGATCACAATGTCCATCATTCAATCAAAAATTACCAGACACACTGAACACAGGACCAAGATAAAAAAGTCACAAGAAAATAATATTGTGGAAACAACTCAAATGCCCACCAACAGAAGAATGAACAAATAAAATATAGCAAATTTGTATAATGGATTGCTACACATCAATAAAAAAAATATCAAACTATTGCTACACAAAACAACATGGATAAATCTCAGACATAATGTTGAGTAAACAAGTCAGATACAAAAGAGTGCATACTAATGAAATCATTTACAGGAAATTTAAAAAGTAGATCAAACTAATTCAAGGTGATGAAGGTAAAAAAAATAAAATTAAAAAAAAAGGTTATCTTTGAGGGGAATATTCAAGGGACATAGGAGGACTTTGGGAACATAAAACATCCTGATCTGGGTGAAAATTCTTTAGATGTGGAGAGATACAGATTATATAGATATAGACACACATATAGATAGAGCTGTATGTGTATAACAATTCATTAATCTAAATACACAGTATTTGTACATTTTACATTATATAAATTATACCTCATTGAAAAAAAATAGAGAGAGCCAATCTTTCAAAATTAGTAAATAAACAGATAGAACTCAATATATGAATTTAAAAGCAAATTACACAAAGCTGAAGAGAGAATTAGAGAATTGGAAATTATGTCAGTAGAAAATTAAATACAGAAAGAAAAAATACAGATGGAAAATACAGAATATCCTTTTAAGACATATTTGGAACAAGGAACATTTGATATATGAACAAAGAAAAACTAATAAGGTGTTAGGTAGATTTAAGCACAAATATATCAATAATTACAATAAATGTAAGTTTATTAAATATATCAATTAAAAAATAAATTATCAGATTGGATAAAACAAAGTTTAACTCTATGATGCTTCAAGAGATACACCTCAAATATATAGATACAGAGAATGTGAACATGAAAGCACTTTTTTAAAAGATACACTATGTAAGCACTGACCAGAGGAAAGCCAATGAAGTTATACATAATATCAACTTAAACTCAAAAGCAAGAATCATTAATAAAGAGGGATATTTTGTAATAATGAAAGGGTCAATCCACCAGGAAGACATGACAATTTCAAATTTATATGCACTTAATACATTGCGCACCAGTAGTTTTATTGCTAGCTTTACCCAGTGGCCAGATAAGTTTTTATTGAACGAGTATAAAAAATGTTTTACAAAGTATCATACTTTAAAAAGAAATTAGCTTGTAAGAACATGTAATAAATAACTTTAAAATGCAGTGGGTATTTAATTTTAAGGCCTGTCTTTAACATTTATGTAAAACACTGTGTAATATGAAAACACAAGAATGCAATGTGTTAATAATATAGGCTTAAAATATGCAAAGCAAATATTTACACAAATAGAAGGAAAAATAGATGCAATTATAGTCAAAATAGAATATTTTAACAAATGTTTATCCAAAATGGATAGAATAAACAGACAAAAATATTAGTAAATGTATAGAAGATTTGAGCAACATGTTGAAATCTCAACAATTTCCAAGAATCAAAAATGTAGATTATAGTCTGTATTTTATTACTACAGTGGAATTAAGCCTCAATAGGGGGAAAATTAAAAATTCCAAGTACCCTTTTAAATAACCTATGGGTCAATAAGAAATAATAGAAATTAGAAATATTTTTAAATGAATAAAAGTATAACATCAAAATTTATGAGATTGGCATCAAAGCCATGCTCAGAGGGCAAGTTGTACATTTAAATGCACACAAACGAATAAAAGAAAGGCTAAAAATCAATTACTAAAGTCTCCATTTCAAGAAATTTTAAAAGTACAGCAAACTAAACCCAGAGAAGGAAGAAACAAAGCTTAAAGGCTTATCTAGGAAAGAGCTGTGAGTGTAGCTTCTGTCTAATGGGGAAACCCCAATGAGATTCACATGTGACCCAAAATTTTTTGAGAGAATTGTATCAGCAAAAACTGCCAGCCTAAGCTGAGAGGGACAGAGCTAGAACTAAATTAAAGGAGTCCGTTTGACCCCCAAAATTATACTGGCAGGAATAAGGCTGTGAAAACTACTCTGCTGCAAACATGCACTACCTTTCACAGAAAAAGGAAGGATGACTCAGAGGGTGGGAACAAGAGGCCGGAGGGCAGAGCCAGGCACCACGAAGAGTCATTTCCAGCCCTTGAGACCTCACGGAGGCACCTGAAACATTTGCCGAGCTAGACTCTGAACTGCTATGGACCAGTGAATCCTTTGTGCCTCCCTTCCCCCTTTTAAAGAGGAATGTCTACAGTGACCATCCTATACCCGGCCTGCCATTCATAGGGAGCAGGTGACCTTTGGTTTCATAGATCTGAGGATGGAGAGGAACTACACTAAAGGAGCTGAACTTGAGGAACTGCGTTTGAAGAGCCTCGCCATGGAAGCCAACGTGCAGGGGAAGAGGTGAATATAGCTGGAGGCAGATCGGGAGTTGAAAAGGATTTGGTGTTTTTGTTTGTTTGTTTATTTTGCTTGTTTATATGGAAGAGAGTTGAGCCTCCAATCAAGGGCCAGGAAAGTTTACTCTGCCTCAAGGCTGGTGTGGGTACCGGAAAGGATGAAGATAGACCAGACTTCAACCCTGAACTCCGAATTGGTACTTCCAAGTAACCTATTCCACATTCTTCCTGGGGTACCTCAAAGGCATCTCAATTCAACACTGCCAGGATCGAGCCTCATCTGGTAGCTTCCATCTCAAGGAATAGCAAGATTCTCTACCCAGTTGCATGAGGCAGAAATCCAGTCACAGCCTTTGACACCCTCTTCCTAGACTCTCATTTCCCCATCAGTCTCCAAGACCAGAAGATCTCACTTCCTAAACAAGTCTAAGGTCAGCTCACTCCCTCCACCACTCTGCCAAGGACCAAGTCCAGGCTGCCAGCAGTAGAGCCAGCCTCAGGAAGCAGCCGAGCCGCTGGCCAGCTTGGACATCAAGGCCGGCTCCCACAGCCAGCACACCCGCTCTGTTCCAGATGCAAGTCCCACTGCGGCTTTCCCTGCTTAAACCACTAAGTGGCCTCTCGGGATGAGGATCAAAGTGTTAACCTGGCCCAGTGGACACTCCGTGGCCGCCCTGCCGGCCTTTCCAGCCCCCGTGCCCCTCTTCCCCTCCAGCCTCGCTGGCCGGCCTCCTCTCAGCCCAGGTGACGTGCCCCTCCCCCATGGGCCTCTGCACAAGCTCCCCTCTTCCTCCTCACCCAGACCCACTCCTTCACCTGGCAAATGCCCCCCAGACATCAGATTTGGGTTCCGTGCAGCTTTCGCCGAGTTAATGCACACCTCACTGAACAGAGCTCCTGCCTCCAGCACCCTCTGCATGAGTTTAACCTTAAAACAAGACTAAGCAGGGGCGACATTCCTGTCTCCCTCTGCACGTGAAGAGACTGGCCCAGAGAACTGAAGAGAAACAGTCACAGAGCTGGGGACAGGTCCCTCCCACTGAAGGAACAGGAGGCTCCGTTCATGTCAGATTAATGGAGAAGAAAACTATCAGCAAAGTACATCTACTCCGAAAATTCTGACACTAAGAGGAAGCAGAGAAGTGCAATGCTCTGATTTGGGGTTCCTTCCTCTTAACTTCCTTCCCGCATCTGTCTCTCTTCCCCCTCATTGTTTCCTCCTTCCCTGCACCCAATAGCTGACCTGTCTCTGGTCAATACTTCACAAGGAAGCAGCTTGAACGGTCTTGCCCACAGATCTGAAAATTCCCTGCAATAAACATGTCAAGGGTGAAATAAGACGATGCATTTTCCCAGCCCTGCCGAGTTCCACATGAAGGGCCAACGTCTGAGCAAGGAAGCTGAAGATGCGAGCCACCTTGCCTGGTGGGACTGGCTGAGGTCCAGATTGAACAGAGTGGGTGGTGGAGCTAAGGTGTCGTTCTCCCAGGGCCACAAACTGCTCAGCTCCTTCCAGCCTCCTCCCCCGCTGATGTCTCCTGCAGAGGCTCTGAGGAACTCTGAGGTTGATTGCTGAGAAATGCCCTTTCTTGCCCCAATTAAAAGCACCTACGCAGTACTTGCTGGGCGTTCCTCCACCAGAGGACAGATGCCCGGGGGCCGATGTCCCTGGGACTCTGGAAGCTGTCCTTTTCCTAGCGCTGCTCTGCCAGGCCAACAGACATCCCACTTCTGGGGGTGGGTTAAGGAACAGGACCTCCTTGTCAGAATCTCTTTCATCAAGGCAGCTCCACTCATGCTTCCTGTGGTGGCTCTTGGTCTTTCAACTTTCTTAAGCAGAGGGTCTCAAAGATCCCTCTCCCCACCCCGAGCCAGTTTGGCTCAGTGGAAAGAGCGTCAGCCTGCGGACCGAAGAGTCCCAGGTTCGATTCTGGTGAAGGGCATGTACCTTTGTTGCAGGCTCGATCCCTGGCCCTGGTATCTCTCTCACATCAATGTTTCTTTCTCTCTGGCTCCCTTCTACTCTCTCTAAAAAATCAATGGAAAAATAGCCTCAGGTGAGGATTTGAAGAAAAAAGATTCTTCTTAGCAAAGTACTGAAGTACTTGTGTTCAAATGCCAGTTTGCACTTTGTTGTTCCATCAATGGCCAGCACCTTCTCTACTGGACTTCCATGATGTTAGAAGACAGCACAGAGCCCAACAGCCCAGGCAGCCCAGTGAGCTTCCCTGCCCGAGTGGCTGCGGCCACCACAGAACTTAGAGTTTGCTGACAGGGACATGGCCACAGGAGACACAGGGCTGCGGAGCCTGAGAACTTCTGGGCACTTGCATCTTGCAGAGCCAGTTACTGGAACATCTGTGAATGCCCATCCCGAGGGGGGACATTCCCCTAACTTAGCTGCAGTCTCCCCTACTCCCTGGTGTTCCTGCACCAATTATGGCTCCTCCCACATGGCCCCTGTAGGTCTTCCAGTCAATGACACCTGCCAACCGGGTTCTGGACTTCAGGGGACATACATCTGTCTTTAACTCATTCGTTCCTGGGTTCCTCCCAAAGCTTTACACCTCACCACCCCACCACCACCTCCTGTCAAAATGACCACACTGGCCTGGCTGCTCAGTAGTTGAGTGTCAACCTATGAACCAGGAGGTCATGGTTCAATTCCTGGTCAGAGCACATGCCTGAGTTGCGGGCTTGATCCCCAGTAGGTAGTGTGCAGGAGGCAGCCGATCAATGATTCTCTCTCTCAATGTCTCTATCTCTTCCTCTCTCTCCCTTCCTCTCTGAAATCAATAAAAAATATATATATTTTTAAATGAGCCACATGGCCCTGGTCAGTTTTTCTCAGTGGTTAGAATATAGGCCAGCAGGTCATGTGTTCAATTCCCAGTCAAGGGCATGTACCTTGATTGTAGGTTCAATCCTCAGCCCATCAGGGAGGCAACCAATAGATGTGTCTCTCTTGTCAATGTTTCTCTCTTTCTCTCTCTAAAAATCAATGGAAAAAATATCCTCTGGTAAGAATTTTTTAAAAAGTCACATGTAACAGGGCCCAGAAACAAGGCCCTTGCCCGTGGTCTCCCCCTCCCCCTCTCCCCCATCGAACACTGCAGGGGCAGATGCCTCACTTGGAAGCGTGGGTTTCAAACATTCTTCCAAGCAGAAACCCACTAAGTGAAACAGACTCGTCCAGCAGTTGAAAGCTGTGCATCAACCCTCAGGACCATTCGAGACCCCTGCTTAGACAAGTCCTTCTCTCCAAATCGTCAGAAACTTTGCAGAAAGACAGATACTTCCCCCTGAACTGCAGACACAAAGATTTCACATGATCAACCCCATGAGACAAATGGTCCAAAAAATTAAGACACTTGGAGAAATTATAGGGGAATAAAGCATTTATTAATTTACAGTAACATATAAAGATGTCCATTGTAGTTTTGAAAGTTCTTAACCAGGTACAAGTGCAAGCCACTGTGGTCAAACACACTCATCACAAAGCTGAGGGGACGCTGTGCTCAGGGCAGTCCTTATCTGAGGCACATCCCGGACACACAGGAGCTGTGCACACACCGAGGCAAGACTCTGCTGGCTGAACTGCAGCAGCACACTGTGGTTTTATACACGAGAGAGTGGTGTCCGTAAACACCACACTTAGACTGGATTTATGCACATTCGTACATTACTTGGTAGGGATCCGAAATAAAAGCAACTTAAAAAGAAAGGATACCCACGCATTCCAGACACTGAGCAATTACACTCTAAAGCAACAGAAGTCACTCTTCCCCCACCTCACTTCTCCATCCTATCACTGCCTAGAGCATATAGAGTATATTCTGCACAAGATACAGAGGAGAGTCTCTCATGTCAGCGAGCCACCACTGCGGGGACGCTGGCCCTGTCATCGCCAGGATGTAGCATGCACTTCCGACCATGCCACACAGGGACCTCAGAGCTCGTTCCTGCATGAGGCGACTGCAACACCACACTGTCCTCCAACAGCGCACAGGCCACTTCCAGGACCCAAGAGGACTTTCTCACCAATATGTAAACACACCTCAGCTGAACTGTGGGTCCCCGACTTCGGGACTTCAGAGATGGGCAAACTTGACAAATTCTGCAGCTTGACAAAAGGCAGCCAACAATTTGTTTTGCCACCAAGATTTAAAAAAAAAAAAAATTGCCCCCTATTACCACCTTCATTAAAGGACATTTTATCACCCAAATTAAGAACATAATCTCAGAATAAAAGACAACCCTCTAGGTTGAATAAACTGGACTTTCTAAGTTATACTTCGACCTGCACAGAGCCCGCTGTGCCCAAGTCCTAGCTGTGGACCCCAGGACTCTCACTGCCCCAGGGGACACAAGGTCAAGCCTGAGCCCCAAGGTCCCAGGCCCTCACGGCACCATCATCATCACTCACTGGTGAGAGGGGCCACAGTCACCAGGACAGCAGCTGACATGTGACAGGGATTGCTCAAGTACCAAGTGCTTCCCACACATTATCCTTGTTAGCCCCGTGGGGAAGGCACAGCCTCGCTCAGCGCAGCCTCCCTGCCCACGGGCCTGCCCAGGCACAGATGCTCCTCCGGGGCGGGGCATGCTCTGCTCAGTCCTGTGCTTGCTGTTCCTCTTCCTGCTTCTGCATGAAACATTCACTTGCAGAATCAACTCATGGAAGATGAAAAAAACTTAAAATGATGGCACCTAGCCCTGATAACAGAAACATATTCTACATTAGGAAACTGCTAATTGTCCTTTCTTCTTAAAAGTATCTGTTTAACAAGTACACATTGACTAATACTTATCCAATTTCAAAACCGAACATCAAAACTAAAGTATCTCTGCCTTAAACACTTTTCCGGAATAAAGCCAGGTATAAATAAATAAATAAATATATAAATAAACAACATGAAAAGGCACAAACGTGACACAGGTGGGCTTGGGAAATACATTCCACACCTCACCCAGGTGCCAAAGCTGAATTCTCGGAGTTATCAACGCTGCCCCCACAGCAGCCACGTCCCAGAGCTCAGGACTACGGAGACAGTCAGAGGCGCCCGGCCTAGGCTGGGGGCTGGGCTCCTTCCCACTGGTTGCCTGTGCCCTTTCCTGGGGAAGGCTCTGGGCCGGCCAGGCAGTAGCCTCAGCTCTTGGACGCCCAGGGCTTAGAAACATGATTGTATAAAGTGCTCTGACAGAAAGTTATTGTTCCTATTCGTAGCCCACTCTTGCCAAGAAAAGACAAGGAGCTTTAGTAGTGTCACTCTAAACAAGCAGAGGGGCCTGAAGCAACTGACTGTTCACACTGTCCTCAGGCTCATGTTTGGCAGCTATGAAGTTTCAGGCAGGCTGACCTCCAAATCGTAGGGATTCTGCAAAAACTCACTAGACACTAGCTGAACCCAGGGAGCAACCTGTCCTCCGGAAAGGAAGAGCTGAGCCCGGCCCTGTGCAGCCGGAAGGTCGTGCCTGCACGTGGGGGCTCCTGGGCTGGCAGCAATCCCAGGGGCTGCTTTCCAGAAAGCCCCGAACACAGCCACCCTCTACCCAGGACAGCGCTGGGGAGCTGTGCCCTCAACAGGCCCTGCAGACAACACCCAGCAGGGCAGGCACAGAGCACACATAACTCTGCAGCATGGCTCACCTGGAGAGCGCCTGAGCCAAACAGGCAGCAGAAAAAGGGGACCCAGGATTGGAAAAGCTGAAAGGTGAGCAAAGCACCACTCCTGAAACTCCTCCTTAGGGCCCAGGTGTGAGAGCGAGCCCCACCCACAGCCCAGATGTCAGATGACAACCCACTCACTTCGCTCACCTACCACCACCCCAGCAGGCCAGGGGGAGACCTGATCTCACCACTATCCACTTAGGTTCTAGGAACACCACCAAGACATCAGGTCCCAAACAGAGCAATCACCAACCACAGGTGTTTGACACCAGCAGCTGACAGCCTGGCCGCACCCAGGACAGGTGGTTGCCACGCTGATGTGTGCAGGGACTAGGAGACAGGCAGCGCTGCAGGTCTCTTTTCCCACTGCAACTGGCAGTGGATGCTGCTGGGCAGGCCTTGGTCCAAACGATGTCTGCAAGCTCCCCAGAGTGAAATGGCAGAAAACTCGGGACCTGTGGCACGATGCCAAGCAGTCAGGTACCAGAACAGGTACAGCGCTGGGGAATGCAGACGCTATCTCTTTTGATTGCACACAAATGCAGGCACTGACTTTGAGATAACACAGCCAATCCTCACAGCCAGGAACCAGCCTTGACTGAAGACAGTAGGACTCCCCACCACAAGGAGAGAACACTGAACTGGCATGGATGTGCGAACGACATGTGTCACATGTCAACCCCAGGAGCAAGGGACAATCAGCAAGTTCATGAACTGTATTTCTGCACTCCACTTTTTTACCAAAAACTCCCTTTTCATTGGATATCAGAAAGATGAATCAAACAATTAAATTGAGAAGTAAAACCACAGACAGAAGCACAGCTCTGGAAAGTGCTGAGTTCTCCGACCACAGCCTGCACCTGCACACATTTCCAGGCCCACTCATCCATCTGCAGCTGGGAAAATCCAAAACAGACACTGAGGAAGAATAACATGAAGTTCTGTATGAGCCTCTCAGCTGATAATGACCCAGAGACTGTCCGATGTCCAAGACCTGAGATGGAATTACAACCCAGAAGAACAAGGCCGTCTGCCTAGCAACAGCCAAATACGATCTGTCAGCACAGGATGGGCTCACAGGGGCAAGAAGCAGGTCCAGCTTCCCCGCAGATGACCTCCTTCCACGCTGCAAACCACTGCTGCACTGCCTTCTACTCGTACAGCAGGAACTTTTTTATGGGGTCTGGCAGCGGCAGCGAGGGAATCAGATGGAGTCGGTACTTGCCAAGAGCTCTTCTCACGGCCACACGACACAGATTCAGCAAAGCCCTGGGGACACCTGGGAGGCCATGGGAAGGAACGGAGAGACAGAGGAGAGAGATTAATTCCTCTTCTAACTCTGAGGAGCAAAGGCTGGCTGTGACTGACAGGCACAGATGCTCACTGCCAACTTGCCAATTTTAGAGCAAGGATCACGAGCTGTGGTGAAAAAGGCCTTGCTACCTGCTCCTTCCGTCTGCAAAAGCAGGGAAATCCTCATTGCCTGGGGCACCTGCTGGCTGACAGCATCTCCTCAGCTGTGTTCAATTCCCCACACAGAGAAGTCAGAGCTGACCACTGAAAGCCCCGGCAGCTGTAAACACTGCCTCCCACCCTCTGTTAGGGTTTGCTCTGGATCAATCCCAAAAGCCCCTCAGGGGTCTGGGAGAGCGGCTGAACGACAGGTGAGGAGGACAGGCTGACAATTTTGCTCCGGGTCAAAAAAGCCTAGCCATGTCTCTGACTTGGGCAACAGGCATGAACTTAGACAGCTTAATTCTATCAGAACAGCTCCAACCACCAGGTTTCCTTGGGAAGGCCCATGGGAGCACATATCAGTGACAGCTCCAGGGAACCCAACAACCAAGTACAACAAACTCAAGTTTGTATGAGGTGAGGCCAGCTGTCAACCCAGATGCCCAGGACTCAGGCAGCAATGAGGCTGGGCAGGGGCAGGTCAGAGGGCATCGAGGTAAATTCCAAGCCCCAGAGAGCCTCTGACAAGACCCAGCCCCATCAACTGCAGACTCTGGCTGTCAACATATTAATTGGCTGTCAATCTTTGTGCATAAATAAGCAAATGATGGACTTATTCTAACAGAAGTTAGACTTATCACACAATCCCAAACCAAAGAAAATGGGAAACCCTAAAAGATGGGCTTATAATCTGTTCAAGGCAAACATTTAAAAATCAAATTAGAGCCCTAGCTGGTTTTGCTCAGTGGTTAGAGCGTCAGCCCGGGGACTGAAGTGTCTCAAATTTGATTCTGATCAAGAGCACGTACCTGGGTTGCAGGCTCAATCCCCAGCCCGTCGGGCTGCGTGCAGGAAGCAACCAATTGATGTGTGTCTCTCACATTGATGTTTCTCCCTCTGTATCTCTCCCCCTCCTTTCCACTCTCTAAAAATCAATGAAATACATATCCTCGGGTGAGGATTAAAAAAATATGTCTTATAAAAACTAAATAGAAATGGAAGAATTTGGGGTCACAAAGCGGAGCAAAGGGGAAAAATATATATAATTTTAGGAGCTTTGAGAACATGTACTTTTATAGATTTCCTGGTATCAGCTCTTGGTATGTAGGAATTCTAAAGAGAAGACCGATCTGGAAGACCATTCTGGAAAAGTCCTAGCCCTAACCGAAGATTCTGACCATGTGCTTAGTTGGAGGTAATTTTTTTTAATTGCTACAACTTGGTTCATTCAAGTGTCCCAAACAGACAGCAAGACAGAACTGAATTCGGGCCGCTTACTTCTGGCCTCTTTAAAGACCTGCAGGGCCTCGGGGTCCACCTTCCTTCTGCTCTGGACTCTGGGCCCAGGGACTCCCACTTCACCAGGTTCAGGTTGGCTCCAAACTCCACGAGCAGACTCACAAAGGCCGCCTCGCAGCCGTGACGCAGGACAGCATCCATGACGCACCCGGGGGAGCCCCTACAGAAACCCTGCGTGTTGACGGGCCCGTTGCAGTTGAAGTCGGGGTTCGCCCCTGCCTGGAGCAGCAGCTTGAAGCACTGGAGGTTGTGGTAGGCTGCGCTGATATACAAGGGGCAGACCACCAAGGAGGTGAGGCGCCGGGAAAAGGGCGGCCGGATGTCAGGAAAAATGTGGTGGTTGATGTCGACGTCAGCCCCGTACCTACAGGGGAGACACGGGGATGATCAGACCTTTCAGGGGACTAATGGTGTCAACAGATTCCCACACACCCCAAGGAGATGGGCCTGAACCCCATGAGCACTGGGGACCACTGGAGATGCCACAGATCACATCAGTCTCATTATTTCCAGCAAGTAAGCAATAGTTAGGAACCTATAACCCACTCAGAAATTCATAAGGAAATTCTCTCAAATCTTCAAAGATCCAACAATCCCACAGCTAAACTACTAAACAAAGGAAAACTTCCAGATTTATCTTATGAGATCACCAAAACAATATTCCCCAAACCTGATAAAGGCCACACCATAAAGAAAAACTACCAACTAACTACACTTATGTTAGCAAAGAGAATCCAAAAACATTAAGAAAGCAACATACCAGGACCTCAGGGGGATTACTGCAAGAATGCCAAGGTAGTTCCAATATTAGAAACGCTATTGAGATAACCCATCATATTCAGAGAACTAAGGGGAAAATCATGTTTGCCTCTATAGATGCAAAAGAAAAGGCACATGATAAAACTCAACACTTATGCATGCTTAAAAACTCTAATAAGACAGTAAATGATAGATGTTTCCTTAACACAATAAAAAAGACTTCCTGACCCCAGAAGTCAGGAAACATTTGGCTTTCCCACTAAAGCCAGGAGCAACGCACACTCCTACCTTCTGTAAATAAAGGTATTAATGCAATTAGACAAGAGGAAAAATGAGCTTATTAAGATGGAAAGGAAGAGGTAAAACTTCCTGTTTTCAGAGGCCATGACTGTGTCTGGAAAGCCCTAAATAATTACTGAAAATACAACTAACAAGCAATGAGCTTTATTACAGTAGCAAGTTGTAAAACAACAGCCTTCATATATACAAACAAAAACAAGTTAAATATAAAGTGGGAAAGACCACATTTATGATAGCAAAATAAATGTTAAAGTGAGATAGCTAAGCATAAACTTAACAGTGTATCCAAGATTTGCATGAGGAAAATTATAAAATAAAGTTGACCCTTGAAGGTGGGTTTGAACCGCATGGGTCCACTTATACGCGGGTCTTTTTCAATATTCAGTTGGCCCTCTGTATCCCTGGGGCTTCGTAGCTACAGATTCAACCAACCACAGTTTGAATACAGCATTCTGATCCATGGGTGGGAATCTCGGTTGTGAGGGCCAACTGTATGCATTGTTCTATGTCATTTTATATAAGGGACTTCAGCATCTGTGAATTTTGGTATCTGTGAGGGTCCTGGAACCAACCCCTCCGCCCCTAGGGATACTGAAATACAACTACAGTTAAGTTTTGGAGGACTCAAAGTTACACTCAGATTTTAGACGGCACAAGGGACAGCACCCATAACTCCCAGGGTCAACTGTACATTGATTTATAGACTTGACTCTAAACCATGTAAATATACAGAGTGGGCAAAAGTAGGCTTACAGTTATAATACAAATAAATAATACAATAATTAATAATAATACAAGAATAAACACTATTTTGCATACTTACAACTGTAAACCTACTTTTGAGCACCTGTGTGTTGTAAAGTATATCCTATATAATAAAAGCCTTATATGCTAAGTGTCCAACCGTTCGACCATTCGCTATGACGCACACTGACCACCAGGGGACAGCCGCTCCGACCGGTAGGTTAGCTTGCCACTGGGATCTGGCCAATCGGGACTGGGCAAGACAGGCTGGACATATCCTGGAGCCCTCCTGAAGTCTCTCCCCAGCCGGCCGCCCCAATCAGGACTGGGCGAAACGGGCTGGACACATCCTGGAGCCCTCCTGCAGTCTGTCCCCAGCAGGCCGCCCCAATTGGGACTGGGTGAGATGGACTGGACACGCCCTGGAGCCCTCCCACGGTCCCTCCCCAGCCCCGATCAATTGGGACTGGGTGAGATGGACTGGACACGCCCTGGAGCCCTCCCACGGTCCCTCCCCAGCCCCGATCATGTACCAGTGGATCCCCGCAATCCAGGCTGAGGGACCCCACCGGTGCACGAATCTGTGCACGAATCTGTGCACCAGGCCTCTAGTTGTTACATAAAGAGCAATCCCTAAAAACTGAAAGCAAAAGAAACACTTGAATCCAACTATGTACCAGCTGGTGCCATCAGGTATACTACACATCCAGACAGGCTGGCTTGCTGGGTGCATCAGTCAGCTGGAAGGATGAGGACAGGAAGCACAGGGAGGTTCATACAGCCCCCAGGTGGGCTGCTCAGGGGTCCCTGAGCTAATCCCTAAGGCTGTCTCGGCGCCTCCTCCTCTCACTCCCAGTGGCAGCCCAGGAAGTAGGAAATGATCTCACTCGAGTGGGTGTGTACCAGCCAGTCTCTAAAGGACTCTACAGAGAGAGCCTTCAGGGCGCCCACAAGCACTGGCCTTGTCACTGCATTCAGGGACACATTCTATCAGGCATTTGGAGTTTTCCTTGGCTAAGCACAAGCTACCAACCTGGGTCATTTTACTCTAAGCAGGGGCCGCTGACTACAGTGGGCAGGGAGACCTGCTCAGGATGTCAGCATCCTGGTCAAGTGAAGAGGATGCCTGCTGAGGATGTGCCTGGTATGGGGTGGGTGAGGGGCATGTGTGGGAAGGGGCAGTGGTAATAGGAGATGGTTGTAAAGTATACCTCTCCACAAAACAGTCATTAATAGAGATTGGGTTACAAAATAAGTAAACATGTTAAGGACAGGAAAACCAGGTCTCTCTGGTTGGAAAAGAGAAGCTGGGGGCATCCACGTGAACACCTATCTGCTGATGTTCACAGACAGAGAAACAGATCGAATGTGTGTAAGTGACTGAGCTCTGCACAGTAGGAGGGCCTGGAAACAGTGACCCCACACGCAATAAGCACTCCTCGTGTCTGATCTTGGTTTCTAAACACATTCTCCACTCAAAGAAACCAGGACTCAAATTCCAGGGCTGAGAGAGAAAGCACAAGATGAGCCTAGAACAGTTTGTTATGTGAGAAAATGGGGAACTGCTCTAAGATGGGGATGTGTCCAAAACAGAGAGATGGCTGGCTGGGGGTCCCGAAGACAAATCTGACGCAATTAAAGCATCAAAATAATTAACAATATAATTAAATAATAACTCAGTGGGTAATACAGGAAACCATGAGTCTAACATAAATAAATGAATTAAAACCCTGATGAGGAATAGAAGATATGCATGTTTGCAAAGTATACCTCTCCACAAATTAATTAATTACAGAGGGAAAAAGAATAACCTGGCAGACGCCACGTTAACCACAAGATCACCGGGACGTCAGCGGTATCAGGAACAACTGGAGTCACATGCAGCCTCATAGAAGGCAGTGGGAAGCGCAGCCTCACTTCCGGGGGTCCTGGCAAAGAGGCCGTACCTACTCTAATCAAGTAAACACCAGACAGCCAGCACCTGTGGCCCTGAGCCAGTCCTGCGGTGCCTCCCAAGCTTTGTCATCACACACTTCACCTGAATTAGGAATGGGCGTTTGTAGGCAGTATGACGATGGGGCAGAGGGAACAGCAGTGTTTCCCATGCCTTCCCAAAAATGGCTGGCCTGCAGTCACAGCCAGCACCACGCTGTGCTCTGTCCCAGTGTCCTGTGGAACCTGCACTGCCACTCTCCAGCAGCACAGGCCTGTAAAGAAAAGACGGCACAGGGACCGCCCACTGACGCCACCGTGTGGCATCATCAGACACTACAAGTGCAAACATCACTCTCCCAGACACCCTAGGAGGGAGGAGGAAACATTCTAAAACACACACCAAACCACGCAGAAACTCTATTTCATTTCACACACTCAATCAATTAAGAAAAGGGAACTAGGTTTCAAGCACTGATTTTTTTTTCCTCATTCTCAGGGGTTTGTTTTCCAAAATGTTTGTAATTTTGGGCAATATGACAATCTGGTATTAGCTGAGCTACGGGAAAGACAGCCCTGCATCCACTCATAAAAATATATTGGATGAGAGCCAGTTCATTTTAATCCTGAATATTTTCCAAAATTCCCTACTGCTTTTAATATCACTGGCAAGGAACCCCTGGGACAACTCAATAAATCAACATAACTTGCACATAGAAAAATACCACTCCTTACCTTTTTAAAAAAGCATCAGCAACATACACCAAGCAACAGGACGGAGGCTTACTTGCAGAGGACACCACTACCAGTACTAGAAGAAAGCCTGGCCTGGGGCAATGGTGGGAAGGCAGGAGATGCTCAGGTCGGACTGTCCATCAGGAACCAACCACAGCACTCCCATTTACCAAGTCACTGACCTCACCACTGAGAACACACAAACTCTCAATAGGGTAGCACGTGTTCTGGGGACCTCACTGTGAAAGTAGTGTCCGTGCTCCAGGAGGGAACCAGATGCCTTAATGACCTTTCTCCACAAGCCACTGCGAGTGCATCTCTCAAAGCCAGGCCTCACTTAATTCAAAGCAGCTGTGCGTCAGGACGACTGAAGTGCCCAGAGGGACCTCAGGGACCAAGATGAAACTTCACCTACTCAGAAACATTTCCAAGTTAATGACTTATGTTCTCCGAGACGCAAAAATACAGGGCTTAGCCTATCAGGCTAGAAAGCCTTGACAAGGAGAAAAGGCATCACCGCTCTACCACCCTCAATATCACAGCCATATCATCCCATTTGCCTTTCCAAAGGTCAATTTCATAGCCATTTAGTACAGAATGGAATTAATATATTCTCGGTACCTGAATTCAAAACCACGTTCTGTGCTGGGCGAGGGGAATGTCAGGTCCCTGCTCCCTGAACCACCCCACTACAACCTGAAACAACAGAACCCTTACCTAGTCCTTTGACTTTGAGAACCGGTACCTAAACTGCACTCGGTCAACCACAGAGGAGCTGCCTCCTGAGTAAGGGAGGGAAAAGGGCATCTTTGGTAGAAAGAAGTCACTGGAGATATGGAAAATGAAAATGCAACCTGGTTCAAATAAGGAAAAAAGGTAACCACCAGCACAATTAAAATAAGACCACAAACCATCCAAAATGCTAGAAAGAGAAAGCAAAGAAAGCATAGATCATGGAACAAAGACATAAGCTGTAGAACAGTTAAGAAACAGACCTAACAGCAGCTACACCAATAATGTTAACTGTATTAAAAACAAAGAACCCCAGTCAGTCAAATAATAAAGGTGAACACCAAGATTAACCTGGGAAGATTAAAGCTCACAGTTACAGAGTGCTAAGTAAAGGAGCCTTCAATGAAACTAATAGGTTTTTCATTCAAAAAAACACTTTTGTTTTGATAATGAGCATAATCAATAAGCAAGAACTTTTATGAATTCAATTAGCATCAAAATACAGAAAGCAAAAACTATTAGAAATACAGGGGAAACAAATTACAACAGTGACTAGACAGTAACAGAGTCTCTGAATTTGGTTAAAAATGTAAAAACAGAGAGAGGAACTCTGAATCACATAATTGAGGCAACCATACTGTACTACACACACAAAACACCCATGATCATGTACTTTATTACAAGCACCCACAACAATGTAGTCTAACATTCACAAAAAGATATTTAATTCAAAGAATCCCCAAAATGGAAATTAGGTGGGCCATATTATCTGAGCACAATACGATACAATTAGATAAAACTTTCTTTTCCATAACTATAAGAACAAAGAAGAACTAAACTTGCCTGGCCAGTGTGGCTCAGTGGTTGAGCATTGAACCAGGAAGTCATGGTTGTTTTTCCAGTCAGGGCACATGCCCAGGTTACAGGGCTTAATCCCAGGTGTGGGGCGAGCAGGAGGCAGACAATCAATGATTCTCTCTCATCATTGATGTTTCTATCTCTCGCTCCCTCTCCCTTCCTCTCTGAAATCAATAAAAAGATATATTTTTAAAAAAAGAACTCAACTTCAACTACATTTAAAAATGAGGAAAAAGCCTAGTGGATGGCCAAAACTATAGGCAAATATTTACATTATTAATCAAGAAAAACGTGAATAAGCATATAACTCAAAAGTTATGGAAAACAGAGATTAAAAATAGCAATTAATCAGTAAAAAAAAAAAAAAAAGAAAACTGATACAGGTAAGAAGTAACTCTTTAAAAAGATTAACAAAATAGACAAATCCTCTAACAAGTCTAATTTGAGAGAGAAAAAAAAACAAGCAAATATGGAAATCAAGGAGTGAGACCATGGCTGCAGTTCCCCGTGGTGGCCCTCAGAGGCCATGGGGGCCGGGCCTGGCAGTACTGACCTGATGAGGGCCTTCAGTATGTCGGCCCTGCCCACGCGGGAGGCGTGGTAGACCGGGGTGCTGCGATGGTGCCGGCTTCCATTGGGGTCAGCCCCGGCTTCAAGGAGGATCTGGGCACTCTCCAGGTGTCCATTCACCACGGCCACATACAGGGCCGTCTGTCCCTTCACGTCCACGAGGTCCACCTCGGCCCCCTTCCGGATAAGGAAGTCCACACAGTTCCCGTGGCCAGCAGTGGCCGCGATGCGCAGCGGTGTGCAGGGGAGCCAGCCACAGCACCAGACGGACTTCTCGTTGATGCGGCTGAGAGAGAACACAGGGATCCAGGCCATGAGGGGCGGCACTGGGAAACCCACAAGCTGCTGTCCTCCCCTCGTACCGAGACTAGGAACAGAGAGAAGGGGGCCAAGCTCCTAAAACAGTCACCCCTTTGCTTCCACAGCGCTCACATGTTCACCCTGTTGGATCCATTCTACAGAAAAGAAACCCGAGGCCCAGGTACACGGATGGACACTAGAGAAGATCTCAGGCTGCTCCACAGAGGGCAGGGTCTGCCTAGGGAGGCGGGGCAGCATGGAGGACAGCACTCACGGGAATCTGCGCAGGCCCCAGGCCCCTTTCCCCAGCTTGGGCCTACCTGCGAAGGCCTAAGGTTGGACCACGCTCTGGGCCTTGGTATTCTCCCTGGACTAGGTGACCACTGTGGGCCCTCTGATCTGACACAGCACAAATGACAGCCTGCAGGAACCACTAAAGCTGCACAGGCCTACACTCCTGGCCAACAGCAATGGAGGGAGCCTGTGCAGACTCAGCTCTCATCGGAAGTGACAATCAGACCAGGGCTCCCCGTCCAGGAATGCCATCCGTGCAACCCACTGACCCGCCAAGTCACCAACTGAGGCACGGTTCACCTCAAGTTCCCCAAGCAGCCTTGGACACCGCTCAGAAACCCAGACCACAGGAGCAGTGACGCAGAAACGTGCAGTGGGTCAGGCTCCTCCTTCAGCTGGGAACTAGCTTCCACTGGCCAAGAAGGCCAAGGAACACTCCAAGGACACCTCACCAAAGAAATACACAGCAGCAAAAACATCGTCAGCAAGCAGGAGTCACCGTACTTGAGTAAAGAAAGAAGAAAGAAGCACTTGGAAAAGCAATATAAAAACCGTTGATCTAAAACCTAGCTGCACTCGACGTTATTCTGCTGTTTTTATTCTACTGGTAAGCAGCAAACTTAAGGTTTGCTTTGGGCTTGAGTCATTCACATTGAATATTTGTGTGTAATCCACCTGATGTATTTGTATAACAATTCTTTATGTACATTTAGAGCTTTTTCTTAATACTAATATCTGCTGTAAGGGATTAATACTGAGATATTATAAGGAAAAGCAGAAAGAAACCTATTTCTATAGTGTTAGAAACCCTTTCTTTTTAATCCTCACCAGAGAATATATTTTCATTTGTTTTATTTAAATAGTATTATTTCGCCCTGACCGGTTTGGCTCAATGGATAGAGCGTCGGCCTGCGGACTCAAGGGTCCCAGGTTCGATTCCAGTCAAGAGCATGTACCTTGGCTGCGGGCACATCCCCAGTAGGGAGTGCGCAGGAGGCAGCTGATCGATGTTTCTCTCTCATCGATGTTTCTAACTCTCTATCCCTCTCCCTTCCTCTCTGTAAAAAATCAATAAAATATATTTTAAAAAATAAATAAATAAATAAAAATAAATAGTATTATTTCTTTTTGTTAATCCTCACCCAAGGATATTTTTTCCATTGATTTTTTTCATAGAGAGTGGAAGGGAGGGAGGGAAGGAGGGAGGGAGAGAGAGAAACATCGATGTGAGAGAGACACATTAATTGGTTGCCTCCCACACACACCCTGACCAAAGCTAAGAATAGAATCTGAAACCCAGGTACGTGGCCTTCACCAGAAATTGAACCCACAACCCTGTGGTATGTGGGTCAATGCTCTCAACGCTAAGCACACCAGCCAGGGTTATTTTCATTGATTTTTGAGAGAGAGGAAAGAAGAAGGAGAGAGAAATATCTATGTGAGAGAGAAACATCGATCAGTTGCCACCCATAGGCACCCTGACCAGGGATCGAACCTGCAACCTTTCGGTGTACAGGATGACGGTCCAACCAACTGAGCCACACAGCCAGGGCAAAAAGCCTTTTTTGGGGAACTATCCACAAAGGTGGTATTGGATTCGTATCCACATGCAGGCATTTCTTCTCTCAACTCAGTCCTGAAGGGGAAAGAAAAACACGGAAAAAGCACGGTGATGTTTTGTTGCAGTTTCAAATCTAGTTGGGACTCCAGTCTTAGGCACCCAAGCAATCAGAAAACACCCCAGAAAGCAGAAAGCCTCTGAGCTCTCCCAGGTGTGCCAAGTAGGAAGAAGGAGTCGCAAGATTCCACTGCTGGGAAGAAAGGGCTTGAGCCGCGTTGAAGGGACTGACAAGAGTTGGCAGGGCAACAGGCAGGGCACTATGGACAAAGTGAACGAGAAACAGCACCGAGCACACGCCTGGGGGATGAGGCAGCTATCCCCAGGCCCCGGAGGCAGAGGACTGAGGACCTGAGAAGCCAGAGAGGAGTACGCCAGGAATGAGGTCACGTGTGGTACATCAGGCGATCTGAACCCCAGGGGATAACCAGAAGAAAATACACGAGGAAGGTGAATGCAGTGTACCACTGAGCAAAAAGAGCCAGAGACCTTCACAGGGGCAGGGCTACGCTGCTGGAGAGGGTAACAGTGCTGCCTCGGGAGTAACACCGAAGAGGCTGACACCACGAGGCCAGAAGCTGCCAGAAAATATAAAGGTCAAATGACAGAGCTGGACTTGAACTCAGGTCTCCCTGACCTCAGTACCTGCTGTCTCCTAGGAGTCTGACCATGCTCCTCCACCTCCTTTTTTCCCTGTCCTCTAAAATCGGAAAGCATCAGGCTCTTCACCTGCAACCAGACAGTGTGCCTCCCACCTGGGTTGTGAGCCTCGGCTGTGCACAGACCCACAGGGCCCAAGTACGGGGCAGCCCCCCCCACCCCCGCCCCCGACAGCGATGCTCACCTGCGGTAGCTCTCCTCCTGCAACAGGCTCCTGAGGGTCTGGAGGTCCCCCACGTAGGCGGCGTCATGGAGCCTCGTGTCCTCACAGTGCTCCAGCGGGTGGTCACAAAACTGCTCCCTCAGCCACTCCTTCAGATTAGGACCTGCACTGAAGAGAGGAGCTCCTGTCAGCTCCGGAAATCCTACCCACACCAACCAAAAGGGGGCGCCATCTACAGCAATCCCTTTCCCTCAAGAATAAATCGTTCCCATGCTCCAGAAACTTCAGAGCACAGAAAAATATAGAAAGTTTCCCTTAATAAAAGTAGCACACTCCTGACACCAAACCTGACAAGAACAAGAATTTTAAAAACATTGTGAGATGGGGGATGGTGAGCCAAACCTACTTAACATAGAAGATCATAAGTAAAACAAGACTTGAAAACAAGTACACAGCCGGGCAGGAGGCAAGATGAGGACCACAGGCTGCCTGCATCCACGTCCCCACCGAGCCAGCGTGGGACCAAGCACAGCTGTACAGCAACCCCTCCGCAGGCAGGCTTTTTCCAGGGCTGAAGATGCTTCTTACATGCAAGTCAAAGCTCTTTTGAGTGCCTTCTGTATACAAGCCCCTGTCGGTAAGGACAGCGCCAACCTTTCTTCCACAAGACCCCTCTCTCCACTGGGGAGCAGCTGTCAGTCCTTCCCTCTTCCCAACTGAACACCTCTCATTCCATCCCTCACTCTCACATGAAATGACATCCCAGGCCCTAAGGTCCTGGTGTCCCCGGGGCCAAAGCCAATACCCACCAAAGCCCAGGGCAGAAGGGGTCTTATCTGACTTGTTCTTGTTCATGGGGGTGTCCCAGCCCCAGCGAGGTCCAGCCAATACCGGGCCCTCAATGAATGTTTGCGGGAGGGAGGGAGGGGGGAATGCAAAGTGCTGCTTGCTCTGGTCTCCAAGTCAGCACTGTATCTTAAATCAAGGCACGCTTATGAGTCACAGTAGGAAGGCTCTTGTTTACTACTAAGGACTAATAAGCCCTGTGGAGGGGGTCTCTCTCCAAGGACACAGGTGAGCATGGAAAGTCCAGTGCACACAACAGCAGCTGGTACACGGGGCGAATTCAGACAACAGGCGAGGAGGGGACCCCACAGGTTAAGAGGGAAGCGGTCCTGAGCACCTGCGGCCGATGCACTGCCCCTGCCCGTTCCCATCTGTACGGCAGGAACACGCATTTCGGCAGGAACACGCATGTCGGGGAGAGGCCCTAAGTCGGACCGGCTACTGTGAGTGGTGGGCGTGTCTTCCCAGCTGCCTGCTCTGCTGGAGGGACGAGGGCCCTGGGCGAGCTGTCACCGAAAGCTCGCTGCGACAGCGGTGCCGCTGGGAGTGGGTGGCAGCACCGAGAAGAGGCACCTGCCGCGAGGGGCCGGCTCTGGGTGTGCTCTGGCAGGTGCCCTCCGAGCTGGCAGCGGCCACTATGCTCACAGATGTGTCCTAACGGGTAGGCAGTTAAAGATGCAAGCTCCCAGGGAAAGGACGTCCGGCGCGGGGGCTGCTCCCGCGAGGCGAGGAGCGAGGGGTCGCCGGGGCCTGCCCTCACCCCGCTGCCCGCACGTTACCTGCGGGCCCGGGCCCGGCCCGCCCGTCGGGGCCGCCGCCCTCCGCCATGGGCACGCCGACCTTCGGCCCGTCCGCCGCCCGCCTCCCCAGCCCCAGCGCGCCCCGCCGACCGGAACCAGCGCGACCGCGACCACTTCCGGCGCCGCGGGCAGGTAGGTCGCGTCCGGGTAACGACTTCCGACGACCGCGCCCCGCCCGCACGGGCTCCCGGGGCCTCCGCGTCCCGCCTAGCTCCCGGACCGGAGGGCGAGCCTGCGCTTTCCCCGCACGCCACGCAGAGGAGTCTGGGAAAACACGCTCGCCGGGGGCGGGGCCGAGCTCCCGAGGCCCTGGAGCTGCGGTTGGTCGCGCCCGTCCCCGCCCCCATGGAAAGGGCGTGGCCATCATCCTGGCGGGGGTGGGCGGGGCCTCGGGTGGGTCCGGAGGCCGGTTCGAGCCCCACCTTAGCCTCGCGGGTGGGCGGTCCCCGGGAGCGCGGGTGCGGGGGAGGCCTGCCCCGGGCAGCAGCGGCCCTGCTCCACTACGTCCCCCGCCCGCTCAGCCGTGGGCTCGGGGGCAGTCCCGGAGCGCGCGGATGCGAAGACGCGGTCCTCCCGGCTCTGTTCCGCAGCAGGCTTTGCTGGAGGGTTCCCGCAGCTCTGGGCTTATGTTAACGTGGTATTCGATGACTGTTCCCCCAAAATTCCTTCCACGAGCTGCTGTCAAGTCATGTGCATTGAGTCGGTGCTTTAGCGTGGGTCCCCCTGGCTCCTTCCGTGCTCCCCGCCGGTTAGAGAGAAGGCTTCTGCGGAAGGAGCAGGAGGGCCTCCGTGGATGCCGGGAGGGCGCGTGGACAGGTTTGAGAGGTGAAGTGGGCGGTACAGCGGGGAACTGATGAGTGTGAGGCCGCAGCCCCCCGCCCCCGCCCCCGCCCCAACACTGTGCATGTGAGCCGCTGGCCCTTCTTGTGTTGTGATAACAGGACCAGGCTGGAGTCAGGGGAGCCGCAAAGATGAGAGCTGGTGTCCCTTGCTGGGACTGGCCCCCCTGCTGCAAACTTGGCAGGCCCTCCTGGTGTTTGTCGGAGGCAGCACTGTTTGGACTTGATAACAGCAGAGAGGACCCTTGGCACTAGGGCCAGGGTGACGCCCATGGTGCTGCCCTGCAGGGAACAGAACTGCACACACAAGCACATGGAAGTTTTCAAAACACGGAGCCTGGAAACAACCCGAGCATCATCAGGGGATGAGTGGATAAAGTGTGGTCTGCCCGTGCAATGGGGTATTAGTCTTGAAACGGAAGGACATTCTGACACAGGCTTCGACAAGAGATGAACCTGGAGGACATCATACTGAGTGAAATAAGCCAGTC
>NW_005871941.1:138728-140977 GCF_000147115.1 Myotis lucifugus
TTAGAAGGCCTGAAGCTCCAGTGGGTTCACCCCCTCTTGCGAAATGCCCGCTGGCTCAGGGCAGTGTTCTCAACAGCAGCAGGTCCTGGCTGTAGCACTCACCCTCACCCCACTGTTCAGGACCTGAGGTCAGGGGCTACCTGCCATGCACAAAACACACAGTGGCGGAGACAGGGCTCAAACCCTTCTCCTCAAGCCTCACCTTCTATACAGGGTCCCACTTCCTCTGGGTCCTTTAAGCCCCAAACGCCCACCAACAAAGGGCTGCACAGTGACTGCTGTGGATGAAACTCATTCAGATCACATAACCTGCCGTCAGCAGGAATGTGGCCATGCCATCACAGTCGTGGGCACCCGGGGAGAGTGCCACTTCAGGCAAACTGGGAGCTGTCCCTGCCCCCTCCAAGTCCCAGCAGCACCCTTGCATTTGCCTCCCCACTTCCTCCCACCCGATAATCACACACACCCTGAACCCTCTTGCTATCTGACAGCTCAGGCCTCTCCGTAGTAGCCCACTCATCTATGTCCCCAAAATAAAATGCCCAGCATCCCAGAATGACTCCTCCTTGGAGTCCAGCCCAATGTTTCTGGGGCATAGCTTGGCATAAAATGTTCCTAATCCTTGTCCAGCCAGTGTGGCTCAGTGGTTGAGTGTTGACCTATGAACCAGGAGGTCACGGTTTGATTCCTGGTCAGGGCACATGCCCAGGTTTCGGGCTCAATCCCCAGTGGGGGGCTTGCAGGAGGCAGCCAATTGATGAATCTCTCATCATGGATGTTTCTATCTCTTCCTCTCCAAAAATATATATTTTTTGAAATGTTTCTAATCCTTAATTAGAAATTCTACCCTGGCCAGTGTACTCAATAGTTAGAGTGTTGGCCTTGCACCAAAGGGTCTCAGGTTCAATACCTGGTCAAAGGCACGCACCTGGGTCACAGGTTTGGTCCCCAGGCCCTAACCTCAGTCGGGGCATGTGCAAGAGGCAACCAGTTGATGTGTCTGTCTCACATCTCTCGCTCGCTCTCTCTCTCTCTCTCTCTCTCTCTCTCTCCCCCTCACTCCCTCCCTCCCTCCCTCTCTCTCTAAAAATCAATGGGAAAAATATCCTCTGGTGAGGATTAACAAGAAAAGAAAAAAAAAAGAAATTCCTCTTCTAAGCATTTATTTTAAGGCGTGTGAGAGATTTAGCTACAGCGGTGCTCATTGAACATAATTTTTATAGCAAAAATGCCCAACAATGGTTTTCTGGCTCAGGAGGTCTGGGAAGGAGCTGGGACTCCTCATATTAGCCAGTCACTAGTCCCACCTGGTGCCCTCCCCGCTGCAGAGCTGGGGCCTCTTCTGCAAACACCGCAGGTGTGCAGGGCGGCCTGAAGCCTGAGCCTCACCGCTGCCCGTGGGGAGGACCCCGCCCCAGGGCGTGGGGAGCTGGTGCTGCTGGCAGCTGGACCCCCACAGCCCAGCTCTGGGAATGGAGACCAGATGCCACCCTGCAGGGCAGGAGACTAGCAGCTCTCCTGGTCCACCCCCCTTGGGCCTGCATTGGGGAGGCTACTCCCTCGGGCCTCCCTCCTCTTTTGGAGATCACTTTTGTCCGTCCGTCCCCACCCCCCCCCCACCCCCGTTCTCCTCCTCTTCTGCCCTTGGCCCCCCGAGGAGGGAGCAGAGGCATTCTTCAGGTTTACCCAGGGGAGACCACAAATCAGGGCAGCCTGCACTCTGGGCTTTGCCTGGAAACATTCTGACCAGCCCTGCTCTGCAGACCTGCCTCCCTCAGAGCTTCCGGTGGGGGAGCTGGTATCCCGCAGAGGTGTCTGCCCTAGAAAGGAGCAGTCAGGGAGCCCCGAGGCCACATCCTTCTGGCTGAGGGACCTGGACAAGGAGCAGCTCTTGCAGGCCTGTCTCCTGTCCGTAGATGGAATAAGAACACCTGCCTACAGGGCTGTGGAGAAGACACAGAATCCCACAGAAGGTGCCATGCACTTCCGGTGTGAGAGCCTCGGAGCAGCATGGGCAGCAGTGCCATGGTCGCCTAGTGCCCAGGGACGGGTGTCCCTTTGCTGAGTAGGGCAGCAAGAAGCTAAACCGGAGCCAGGCCCACCTCCCTCCCCATTTCACCTCATTCGCTGCCCTCACTGGGGGGAGGAGCAGGGATCAAAGGCCTCCTACACCCTGGACCCCTGAGGCTACGGACCTGCTGGCGACTGAGGACAGCCTTGGCATGCAGGTGCCCTCTGTGTGTGTCCCC
>NW_005871941.1:141077-158233 GCF_000147115.1 Myotis lucifugus
GATGGTGGAGGGGAAGGGGTATTCAGAATCAGAGCAGGGAGGCCTGAACCCCTGCCTCGCAGCAGAAGTGGCAGGTTCTTAGAGGGTGACTCCCCGCTCCAGGATGACCAACTACCTCAGTTGGCCCTGAACTGAGGGGGTTCCAGACAGTTAAAGAAAAGCATGCTCCTCCAGCCTCCCCACCCCTGCAGTGCCCAACACTCCCTCCGGAGCCCAGGGTCTACAGCACCCCGCCCTGGGATGGCCAGCTCGCCAGATGCCTCCCCCAGTCCCTCCCCAGCAGCTGGGTGCCTGGGCCCAGTGCCAGACTCCACCCATCTCCTCTCCAGTAGGTGCCTCTCACGCTGACTCACTGCCATGGACGGTCCTAGCCTATCAACCCCGGCAGACGTGGCGTTCCTGGAAAGCTGCCTCTGGTCACACGGAAATCCTGATTCTCTCACCTGAGTCCCCGGGGCTGATTATTGAACAAATGGATAAAGTCACTCCACAGCCATCTCATCCAGGCAGCTCATCCAGGCAGGGAAGGGGGTGAATGAGAGTCCCCAAACAGATACGTCCACTTCTTCACCTCTGGCACCTCATTTTGGAAAAGGGGTTTTGCAGATGTAATTAAGGGATTAAGGGTCTCAGCTATTCTCTCTCTCTCTCTCTCTCTCTCCTCTCTCTCTGTAGATCTCTCCCTGTCTCGCCCTGTCTCTATCTTTGTCTCTCACTGTTTCCCTGAACTTGACTTTCTCTGTCTCTTTAGCACCCTGTCTTTCTGTTTGTCTCTCTCAGCTCACCACACCTCCTCTGCCTGTCCCTGTGCATCGCCTGCCCCTCCCTGCACATGGCCTTCCTGGCCCCTGTGACTGGCCATTGGTCCCACCAAGTCAAAGACTCCAGCCTGACCCTCTGACCATCAGCTCAGACATCCACCTCTACCCTAAACCTCCCAGTTCACATTCTGGGGACGGAGCTCTGGCCAGTCAGGTGGCTGTGGCCAGGTTCCTCTGGCCCAGCAGCCCCTGCTTGAAGCCTGGACTCCGAGGCTGTACACAGACCTCACTTTATTGTGTTTCACTTTAGTGTGCTTCGGAGATACTGCATTTTCAGCAACATCAAGGCAAGACCCTCCACCAGCACAAAGATTAACACTCGCTGAAGTCTCAGATATTGGTTAGCATTTTTTTTAACAATAAAGTCTTTTTTAATATGTTTTTATTGATTTTAGAGGAGAGAGAAACATGGATGATGAAACATTGATTGGATGTCTCCTGCACGCCCCCTACTGGGGATCGAGCCTGCAAGCTGAGTCGGCAGCTTCCCTGTGCCTGGGAGGACACTCAACCAACTGAACCACACTGGCGAGGGCAACAATAACGTTTTTAAAATGAAGGTATGTGCAGGCAGGCCCTGGAGACATTGCAGGCTTGGTTCCAGACCACAGCAATAAAGCAAATATCACAATAATGCGAGTCACATGATTTTTTTTTTGTTTCCCAGTACATATAAATGTTATAGTCACACTATACTGTAGTCCATTAGGTATACAATAGCATTATGTCTAAAACAATGGACATAACTTAAAGAGATTTATTTTGAGGAATTGGCTCACATGACTGTGAAGGCTAGCATTCTGAAATCCAGGCTGGAAACTCAACAAGAGCTGACGTTATCATCTTGAAATCTGTAGGGCAGGCTAGCAAGCTGGGAACTTCAACAGGGTGTCTTCTCTGCAGTCCTGAGGCAGAATTCCTTTTCTCAGGGTTACCTGTTTATGCCCTTAAACCCTTTGACTGACTGGATAAGGGCCACCCAGATTGTTAAGGGAAATAGCCTAAATTTAAAGTCATCTGATTATGATGTTAATCCCATTTACAAAGTAGCTTCACAGCAACATCTAGAATAGTATTTGACCAAATAACTGAGCACCATGACCTAGCCAAGCTGAGATAAAATTGAATCATCACAACTGCTAAGACATCTATAGAACAGAGATGTCCAGGATGGGATGGTCTTCAGGCATGGCTGGATCCAGGAGCTCAAAGTCTGGCCCTAGGTCTCAGTCATCTGCAGCCTTGCTTTCTTCTTCATGCAGCATGCACTGTAACAGTTACCTCTGTGTGGCATCACCACAGACCTTCAAACTCCTAGCTCAGCAACCGCAGGACACACCATCTCTCACCCACATCACGTCACTCACAGGAAATACTCAGATTTCCCTGCTGTGGTCCTGTGCCCTTCACTGGGACCAGTGAAGCCCCATCCCTGGGGCCTCCACCAGGGCACTGGAGTGAAGGAGGAGTTCCCCAAAAGAACAGGCAAAAAATGAACAGGAAGAAGGTAAAAGAAGACAGCACAGCCATGTAGCTCCTCTGAGCCTCGCTGCTCAAAAGCACATTGCTTTGCTAACCCTGGCCGAGTAGCTCAGTTGGCTGAAGCATCATCCCGATGCACCGAGGTTGCGGGTCTCCCTTCAGGTCTAGTAACAATGATCTTTGTTACCTATAGCCCAGGGCATTCTGTTACCCTATGGGTTCAGAAGCAGCCTTTCCTTGGGCCCAAAGAATATATTGCAACAGCGAATAAATGTTTCTTTCTTTCTGTATCTTTCTCTCTAAAATAGATCAATAATTAAAAAAATATATAAGCACATTGCCAGGGTGGCTTAGGGGTTGAGTGTTGACCTATGAACCAGGAGGTTACGGTTTGATTCCTGGTCAGGGCACATGTCTGGGTTTCGGGCTCAATCCCTAGTGGGGGGCGTGCAGGAGGCAGCCAATCAATGGTTCTCTCTCATCATTGATGTTTCTATCCCTCGCCCTTCCTCTCTGAAATCAGTAAAAATATATGTGTATATTTTAAAAAGCACATTGATTTGGAAACCTTTTTTTTTTCAGAAATTAACTTTTCTGATGTTTGAAGACCAGATAAATTTATTTTATTTTTTCAAGGGTCATTAGACAGAAAACACATGCCATTCAACCATGGAATGAAGTTGAGATGGTTGCCTTTATCCAGGGGATGCAGTGCCACCCCCACTGCTGTTCCCCGACGCAGCGGTCACACAGGGGTCAGGCCCAGGGGCCCGAGGAAAGGCTGCTTCTGAGCCCACATGTAACAGAACGCCCTGGGCCACAGGTAATAACGATCATTGTTGCTGGACGTGAACAAAGCCAGCCTTCATTTCTTTATTTGGTGGCCCGCTTGCTGAAGCACTTACGAGGCGCCCAGGCCAACATACACACCAAGTGGTTTAACTGTATCCTGTGAATTTATTTTTCCAGAGAGAAATATTTCTTGGGGAAACGTCCATAAAAGCGACGTTAGCAGCAGCGCGATTGTGTTTCCTGTAGGAAGTCTGTTCAGTTTAATCCAGTTTCCCACACACCTCTTACAAAGACAGCCACCCCCAGAGACTGCCAGCAGCTTGGAGATGGCGCTGTGGTGGCCTGGGACCAGGGTGGCTGGGCCTGCAGCCCCTCCTGCTAACAGACAGGGTGGCGTGAGGGCAAGTCGTCCCCACCGACCGCCATCCAGGCACTGGGTGAGTGTGCAGGTGATTTCACGCCTGCACATCGGCCCGGCCCGTTCCGGAATGTAAATTCTCCAGGGTCAATTTTAGAAAGAAAGATGGATCCCGGGTAGGGCTGAGATACAAGAAGGAATAACAGAAATGGCTAACTATATGGGTCAATTTGGACAAACCTTGGCTGCCTGAACAACAGTAAAACCTTTCATTCGTGAGCTAAGAAACAGGACAAAACTAAAAGACCAGATCATAAAGCATATAAGTTGGGGTTGTCCTTGTATTGTTGAAAGTTGAAGAATTGGATACATATCAGACTTTGTAAACTGTCAATATGAGAGTTGCTGAGGTAACCACCAGAATAACCACCATATAAAGCGTTATCTCCAAACCAGACAGATCTAAACAAAGTGAATAAAAAAGACAGGATAAAAAATTTTCTATTTCCAAAACTAGGCCCCAAAAAAGTGAGTCTGAAAAAAAACAACAAAAAAACAGAGGGGGAAATAGAGAGCTCATTTTATTTTTTTTTTAAATATATTTTATTGATTTTTTTACAGAGAGGAAGGGAGAGGGATAGAGAGTTAGAAACATCGATGAGAGAGAAACATCGATCAGCTGCCTCCTGCACACCCCCCACTGGGGATGTGCCTGCAACCAAGGTACATGCCCTTGACTGGAATCAAACCTGGGACCCTTTAGTCCCTAGGCCAACGCTCTATCCACTGAGCCAAACCGGTCAGGGCTAGAGATCTCATTTTAATGAGATGGTATAATAAACCCAACGGGAATAAATCCTCGGTAACAACAACCAAATGTTTACAAGACACAATTAAAATATAAGAATTCAGATAGATTTAAAGGCAAAAGATGACAAAATATGTCAAGGAGAAATCAATTAACCGTCAGAGTGGGTGGGAGACTTGAACACAGCCCTGTCAGTAAGTGATGAATCCCATAAAAAATGTCTATTAGGACATGGATTTGGACAAGACAATCCACAGACACGACAGCATGATCACACACAGATATCACATTGTGCCTAATAATTTGAAAGGGTGGATTTTTAAAATATGAGAAACAAAAATATCAAGTGTGGCAAAAAATGTAGGGAAATGGCCCCTTGTCCTCAACTGGAGGGAATAGAAAATGGTCCAGCCACTGTGGAAAACAGCCCGGCAGATCCTCAAAAAAATTACACAGAGAACTACCAATTCCAACTCTGGGTACATAGCCAAAAGAATGGAAAGCAAGTACACAAACAGATATGTGTTCACCCTGTTCACAGCAGCATTAGTCACAATGGCCAAGGGGTGAGAGCAGTCAGTGTTCATCAATGGGTGAATGGATAAACGTGGTTCAGACACACATGGACTACGGCTCAGCCTTGAAAAGAAAATGAATTCTGACACCTTCTACACAAGGATGAACCTCGAAGACATTGTGCTGAGCAAAGTAAGCCTGTCACATAAGGACAAATACCACGAGTCCACACATACGGGGGACCCACAGTAGCCAGCCAGGGGCTGGAGGAGGGGCTGGGGAGTTGCTGTTTAATGGAGAAGAGTCTCTGTTTGGGAAAATGGAAACGTTCTGGGGATGGTGGTGATGGTTGCACAACAATGTGAATGTACTTAATACCAACTAAACTACATACTGAAAGATGGTTAAAATGGTAAATGTCATGTGTATTTTATCACAATAAAAAGGGGTGGGGGAAATGACATGCAAAATGTTGTTTAAATCCAAAAAAATGATAAATGGTAAAAAAAATTAGATGGACCTTTTATGGAACTGACAGTGTGCTAGGCCACTGAGAGGAGAGGAATGGGGAATGAGACATGTATTTGGCAATGAAGAAACCATTATGGAATGAGAAAATACTTGCAACTGAACCAAAATAAGATATCAGTGAACTAGCATGCTGCTATGTAATGGTTTGAGAACAGTGTACATATGTGTGCTTATGTGTGTGTTGTATGTGCATAAATTGAGGGGTAGGAGGCCATATCCCAAGCCCTTAAGCATGTCTGTTGGAACCTCAAGTGGCTATTTTGTGGGGAAGGACGACAGGTGTAGTCACTTAGAAAGCAATCAGCCTCCCTCCCTGGCGCCGTCCCAGCAGCCCCTCCACCTGCTCCCAGATCCAGCACACTGGCCTTAACCGCGGCGGGGGACTCGGGGAACACAACTGGAAGGAGCTGTTAAGGAAACAGATGATCTTAGAAGGGAGGACAAACCCCCGTTATAAGAGGGGATCTCCAGGGCCTACCCTGGCGTGGGAGGAGAGCTGATTTCTCCAGGGGCCCCTCTGCCTAGGACACTAAGAGAGCACTAGCTCCCAGTCAGAACCTAGAGGACCAAACCAGAGACCACCTCCTCCCCTGGTCCGGGGGAGGTGAATTATAAATGTTAACAATGACATAACACATATTTTTAAAAAATTAGTGAGATAAATTTCCATATAATAAAATATAAAGTGCTCTCTTTTGTAACTTCCATGTAGATGATTGGTTCTCATAGGCTTTTGCTGATTTTTGCTGAACTGGTGAATCCGTAGCCCAACTACGGTTGCAGGTGAGAAACAAGTGTAGTTCTGACCTTCACTTACTTTAACAAGAGAAAAGAGGGAGCTTCGAGGATGTCACTTGCTCGGCAGTGACACAGGTGACGTCCTTGCTGGACTGAATGATAGTTTTTGAACACTGGAAGGAACGGCCTCCACTTTTTGTGCTGTTCATAATGAACGGCTGCAGATAAAACACACTTTTTGGTTAATGTGCATCATTACCTTTCACCCTATGGCATCTGCCCATTTCCACAGTGCGACTCCTCCCACCTTGGCCAGAAGTGACTGCACCGAGCCTGAGTCAGGAAGAGCTGGGCCGTGGCACAAAGTATTTCCATCCTACGGGTACAAGGCACAGGCAGCCTCAAGGGTATAGGGAACAGTAAATGTAATAAAGGAAATTAAGTGATGAGTTTTCAGTATCTACTACTCTTATTTTATTTTTTTAAATATGTTTTTATTGATTTCAGAGAGGAAGGGAGAGGGAGAAACCTCAATGATGAGAGAGAATCACTGATCGGCTGCCTCCTGCACACCCCTACTGGCGATCAAGCCCACAACCCAGGCATGTGCCCTGACCAGGAATTGAACCGTGACCTCCTGGTTCATAGGTTGACACTCAACCACTGAGCAACACCAGCCAGGCTACTATTCTTGTTTTAACATAATGGCTTGAAAACTTCCTGGAAGTTTAAGTCACCTGCAGCAGGAGACCAGAGTGCAGGCCCCAGTGAGCCCATGTCTAGGGCAGGGTCTGGGGGTTGGCAGGTGGTGGCCAAGTGTGGACATGAAGCGCCCCACAGGCTGGGTTCTGCCAGGCTCATCCTTTTGGGGGCGGGGGCAGGGAGGAAGTGAGGGGACCCCTTAACACAGTCCAACTCACCCGGGGACTACTTGGCTCTTTATAAATTGTGACCTTGTTCATTGGTGAGGAGTCCAAGACTTTTATTTTCATCCCACAAATGGTTGTTTTGGCAGGTGTGGCAGGAGGGGAAATAGCGACATGGGTGTGCAGTTTTACAGGCGACAAGAGGGCTCTGGGGGGAGCCGGGCCTGCTCTCAGCTGGGGCGCTGCAGGCCAAGAGTGCCAAGTCCACATGCTGACTCCAGGTTTTGATTTTGCAATTATCCAAATGAGCTTAATGCTTCAAATCCCTGGTTTAGGAGTTTTTATTTGAAAGTTCTATTTTTAAATGCATCCGTGTTTGTATTGAAACTGCCCCAAAGACGCCTTCCTTCAGAGCCTTAATCCCTGGAAATGGAAAACCCGCCGGAAGAATGCGGGTGCTGCTCTGCTCCCCAGGTCCCAGGTGGAGAGCAGAAGGAGGTCACCTTCGTGGTGGGTCTAGCCACAGGGGACCAATAGGTGTGAGTCCCAGTGACCAACTCAGGCTGCACAATAGCCCAGGACACTTGAGCCTCCATGGGCCCTTCCTCCATAGAAAAGATTAAAATGTTTATAACTGCATTGATAGAAAGGCAAAAATATCACATATTAAAATATTTGCTTTGACTTAAAAGTTCACTTTTGGCCCTGACTGGTTTGGCTCAGTGGATAGAGTGTCGGCCTGCGGACTGAGGGGTCCCAGGTTCGATTCTGGTCAAGGGCATGTACATTGGTTGCGGGCACATCCTCAGTGGGAAGTGTGCAGGAGGCAGCTGATCGATGTTTCTAACTCTCTATCTCTCTCCCTTCCTCTCTGTAAAAAAATCAATAAAATATATTTTTTTTAAAAAAAAAGTTCACTTTTGTTTTCTAAGAATTTACACTTTCATGGGCTCCTAAAGTGCCTTGGGCCCTGACACTTAATAGTTTTTCAATATATATTTTTTATTGATTTCAGAGAGGAAAGGAGAGGGAGAGAGAGATAGAAATATCAATGATGACAGAGAATCACTGATTGGCTGCCTCCTGCACACCCACTACTAGAGATTGAGCCCACAACCCAGGCATGTGCCCTGACCAGGAATCAAACCATGACCTCCTGGTTCATAGGTTGACACTCAACCATTGAACCACACCGGCTGGACTCAGCTAAACTTTAGAACCAAAATTATGAAGTATGACTCCAGTACTTCCTGAAAACTTATAAACCAAAGTAGAGAAAACATTTAATAATCCCAATTGTGTAGTTTATCAAAGTAATAAGCAACACCAGGATTTAACTCATCTATAAGACACAGTTATAATCGGACTTTCTAAAGCTTCATGAATGATCTTAAAATTTGATAAATGCTTGTCTTATAAAACTTCAATTTATACAGAAAAGAAGCAAATGTCACAATATGAATGAAAAGGTACATTTCCCTGAACTTTCTTCAAAGAAAAAAAGGACATTCAAAAATTTAAAAAATCCAAATGCTTGTAAACTTCTCCCAGGTATGAACTGAATTGCACAACCCATATATTTATAGAAAAAATACGATTATTTTTAATGATTTATGTATAAAAGAAAAAATAAATTTTATGGTACAATTTGAAAGACTACTTCATACAAAATTTTACCCACATATAATGTATGTAATTTTTTGCAACAAAAATTCTAGTCATATATACAAATTCATAGAGGGCAGACATCTTATCCTGAAGCAAAACAGGGCCATTTGGGATTGTGACTAAGTCATTCAATTCAGCAGAAAACAGATTGTACGTATATGAAGGACTAGTTAGCTAGAATGCCTCCCCGCCTCCAATAAACTGTTTAGTATAATCAGATCAAACAGAACTTTACGGTGCACTTTAGAAAGGAGAAAAAGACAAGTGTTTCTAAATGGCAGATCTTGGTAATCTGATCTTGAACTTACTCAGCTTAGAAAATCATATAACTACCTTAGTAAAAGATTTATTTTGGAAATCACACTAAGAAAAATCCAAGCTGTGCCATTTGCGTTAGCCCTCAGAGAAACAAAACTTCCTCAGGCAATTCCAACACTTAACCAGCACTCCTTGGTTTACATAATAAATACAGCATCAGGGCCAGTAAGTACATCTCTGAATGGTGAAACCCTTTATATACAAACCCTTTATATACAAACTTGAAGACATGTACGGTATTGTATGTAAATGAAAAACTAAATATAAACCATATTTTAAAAAATTTGGCTTTAAAAAATAATTTCCTCCCCCCATAAAAAGGTCTTATAAAAAAATTGGTAAATTGTGCCTCCTTTTAAGTCTTCCTTTCTCAGATTCCCCTAAACTATCCACCTCTCGGGTGCACAGGTGCACAGACCTGTCCGAAGGGAAGACGTGCTGCAGAGCCACACAAGCGCCCACCTGGGGAAGCGCAGGGCTGACGCCGTGGAAAGTGAGGATGGCCGGGACAAACGCACGTCCAGACAATGTCATGACGGCCACACTGAAATCGCCTTCTTAAATGTATGAACTTTACAGGTTAGAAACACAAGCAAAAGATAACAGGAACCAATAAGAAAGTTACATAAAGAATTATATACAATTATGAAGAGGTTTAGAGTTCACCTGCATCCTTATAAAAATACACCCTTTTAACCCTTTTCAAGTGCAAATGGATTAAAAATATAACCCATTCATGTTCAGGCCACATTCTATTTATAAAGTGCCTCAAAAAGCATAGTCATCCTTCATCCAGTGTCTGACTTGCAGAAGGCCTCACCAAACCTGAAACTGAAATCTATGACCATTGTTCGCCTTGGGATGCCAACAGCACTCCTGCCAGAGAACGTCAGTGCAGAACTCGCCTCCACAGGCTGCTGCGGACAGAACATGCCTGCAAAGAAATTCCCACCGGCGTCTGGAAGAGCTGTTTATAACTAGCGAGCAGCCTAGCCTGAGGAAGGTAGAAAACATGGTCTTTTATACACTGAATGTGCCTACAGTTTTGAAAGCTCTGAAAATTAGCTGGATAACATTATAAATTGTTCTTTTTTTTTTTTTTTTGCAAATTGAGAGTTAAAGAGAAATAATATTCTATCTGCCTTTTTATTTTCAAACTGAGGATGACTTCAAATCTTTGAAATTTTTTAGCTTTCACCTTCTTGAACTCAGATTGATACTGTACACCATTTTCTGAATTTTCTCCTCGTTCTTCAGGATGTTGGCCTTCACGGCACAGATCTTGTCCTGCTGGTCCTTAATCAGCTGCTCCAGCTCCGCCAGCTCCACCTTCAAGGGTTCCACGGCACTGTCCGTGATACTGACGGGAACAAAACCAGCGGCTCATAAGTATCCCGTCTCATTTTAGATTTGCTTCTTAATTAAAACACTGAAAGACTACAAAAGTGCTGATCTCATCCAAAGAAAAAGGGTAAAAATCTAAGTGTACATGATAATGACATGAAGGGACAGAAACCTCATGCCTGGGGAAGATCCACTCATTTTCACATCCCGCCACAACCAAAAGTGAAGTCAAACATGAAATTTATACAAAGGAGGCTAGTATTTCTTCCTTTTTTCCACTGATTTTTTTAGAGCGTGACCGGGAGGGAGGGAAGGAGAGAGAGAAACATTGATGCCTCCCTCACACGCCCCCACCAGGTCGGGATCGAACCTGCAACCTAGGTATATGCCCTTGATGGGGAATCAAACCCAAGACTCTTCAGTGAATGGGCTGACGCTCTAACCACTGAACATGCCGGCCAGGGCAAAAACACAACAGTTGATACAGTTACATGCATCCTAGATTCACTGATTATAAATACCGAATATCAAGCATCGTTCTAAAATAATCTTTTTAATGACTATTACATTTCTTTTATAGTAGCAATTTCAAAATGGGTTCACTAGCAGTTCTTTTAGAGTAAAAAAATAAAATACTTTTGAACTGCAAACAGATAAAACTTGGGGAATTTTGATAAAACACATGAAAAATATGGTATCCAAATTGCAAAGTTTCCTCTATCTTTTAATGCCTAAATCTGCTTTGTGTATGAACATTAACTGATAATCTCTTCTAACTGCTACAAAAAAAAATGCACACCCTGATGGGAATGAGGAACCAAGATGACAGGGGCGCCCAGAGGCCTGCAGGCTTGGGGGAGTCCTGACACTGCCCCACACCCCCTCCACCTGGACCCCGCCCCTGACCTCTGCTCCTTCTGCAGGGCCTCGGCATGCTGCTGGTTCTCCTGATGCCACAGCTGCAGCTCGTTCTGCATGGCGTCCGCGTCCTCCTGGAGGTAGTCCATGATTTTGCCCAGGGGCAGCGCACTCTTGCACAGCGTCTGGATGGACAGGCGGAGCTTCTCTATCTCCTTGGAAACGATGTCCTTCTCCTTCTTCCACGCTGACTCCAAGGCAAGGGACTTCTCCTACCATCAGCGGGAGAAGAGGAAAGAAACATGCTCAGTCTGATGGCAGGAGGGCACGGGAGTGGGTTGCCGGTTCAGTGCCTGGTCAGGGCTCATACCTAGGTTGTGGGTTCCATCCCCCGTGGGGATGTGTAAGGGAGGCAACCCATGGAAGTTTCTCTCCCGCCGCCCCCTTTCCCCCTTCCATCCTCCTTCTCCCCTTCCTCTCTCTAAACTTAGAAAACATATCCTCAGGTGAGGATTTTTTTAAAGTTCCTTGTTTTCATAAACTGAGAATGCCTGTGTTCAAGTTACAGCAGAAGAGCAGACACGGACTATCGAGTGCGCTGTTCACCCAGAAATATTCCAGCATCAAACTCCTTCATAAAGCACGTGTTAACTTTCCCACACTCACAGGAAACATGGATGCAGCGTTAACAAATGATAAAGTGACACGGGCAGGCTGCGTCCCCGAGCCCGAGGCATCCTCCGAGGTGACAGTCCTGGAGGGCACCTTGGCCTGCTGGCTATCTCCCTGCCTGTTCCATCCCACAGGACAAAGGGAATCCTATGTCCACACCCGTGGTTCAAGGGTCAGCCATGTTGCACTTGCACGCATATTTTACTCATTTGCTTTGCTGACTGGCATTTCATTTTAGGACTACCCATGACTTACTCATCCTCCCCAAGGCTGACGGACACGTGGGTCATTCTTGGACGGGGCTCTTACAAACCATGCAGCTCTGAATAATCTCACACACATCCCAGCACACAAGGGCCCGGACATGCCATGTGTAGGGCCACTAGGGGTCAAAGGGCATGCCTGCCTCTAACCTTGGGACACAATGTCAAACAGTTCCCAAAAGGGCTATTGACGTCAAATATGGTTCATGAAGCAGTATCGTATTTGTAAGCTCTGAGAGCTGCCGAGTCAGTGGCAGCTCTGCAGTGACAGGTGCAGGCAGTCAGCACTGAGCCAGGGCCCTGGCCGCAGAGAGAAGCTGCCGCTCAGGTCAGAACATGTGTGACCCCAAGCAAGCAACCTTCTAGGTGCAGAGCCTGCACACGAAGCAACTACAGACAGAAATCACATGAGCAGGAGGCTCCTGGATGCAGGTACGAGAGCTGTACCACCTGTGGTTTCACTGCGCAGACTGGGGCCCGTCGGACCTGGGGTGACGTCTGACCTCTGCAACTTACTGTCTATGTCATCTCGGACAAGATAACGTTTGTGCTTTAGTTTCCTAACTAGAAAATGGGGAAGACACCTGGCTCATAGATCACTGAGGATTAAATAAAGAGACATATGCAAGTCCTCAGTCATAAGAAGCGCTCTGTAACGTCAGCTATTGCTATAATGATTATATTGCCCACAACGAAGAATAACCAATTGGCAGATAAGGGACCTCCCACAGCCGATGCAGACCATTCGATGTTAGCTACTCCTACAGACAGTTCTGTCCTTGCGAAGGACCGAGGGACGGCCTTGGAAGTCTGGGTAAGGTCAGCGTAGGGATGCTGGCCTGAGACCAGGGGTCACTGTGGCTGAAGCAAAGGTTAGTGCACAGGACAGAGAAGACAACGTTCAGACCCGCCTTTCCCACCAACCTGAAAAGTGGAAATAATTTAACACTGACATTAACAAAGCAAGCAGGCAACAGGGAAATGCAGAACTCAATTTCTCAACTAAAAGGTTCCCTTCTCTACCTAAAGAAATGAAAGTAAGTTAAGAATGTGACATTACTGGCCAAACATTTTTATGAAAGGCTATTCTCATATATTTATCTTCCAGATGAACTTAAGAATATTCTTTGCCAAGTTCCAAACCTCCACTGAACATTTATTAGAATTACATTAAATTTATAAGTTAATTTCAGAGAAATGACATCTCTATAACATTGAGTTTCCCATCCAGGAGCACAGTGTCTTGATTTTTTTCCAGACTTTTATATTTCTTGGTAAAATTCCTTGGTTTCTCAATCGAGTTCCTAGAAAAGTCCTTTTAAAAGTTCGCATGCCCCGGGAAGTCAGTTTTGTCTCCAGCTCTGCAGGGGACACTGTTTTCACTGCTGACGGCTGACATATAGGAAAAATACTGACCTCTGTATTTATTTGTCACCGGCCATCTGATACATTTGTTTCTAACAGTTTTAACTTTGGGGGTTGATTTCCTTGACAAACTGTTGTCATCTTCAAATGTGGTGACACCTGTCTCCCTTCCAGAATCACATCTCCTTTCTCTGGCACTGGCTAGAACCTCCAGAACATCTCCGCAGGGTCAGATCCCATCCTTGTACCTGAATCTGGTGGAAGTCGCTGCAGCCACTTGCTGCGGCATCGGATGCTGACCACTTGGCGCAGGCCTTCTTGCTCCCCTGGTTCAAAGTACCTTTCTACCCCAGTTCAGATGAGTCTGCACCGCAATGGGTGCTGAATTGTACATCTGCCACTTATTTTTAAGAGACAACACCCTTACTGGTGATATTATTTGGTTCGAGAGTAATTTTTTGTTTAAATGTAAGATAAGCAAGCCACGTTCAATGGATGCTACAACTGACTTGAATTTTTTTTAACTGAAACATCTGACTCTACCTGATGTAGCAGTACAAATGAGGAAGAAATTGACAAAGGAAACAGATGAGACTATATTTCTCTAATAGGGAACAGTTTTCAATCCTAGAATATATTCTACTTCACTGTTAATTATATAATAAAATACATGCTTTTGTAATTCCTAACCTTGATTTTTATTCTTCCAGAATAAACACAGAGTAAAAAGAAGAAAATTTTTGTTTTGTTAATATTCACCCAAGGATATTTTTCCCATTGCTTTTTAGGGAGAGTGGAAGGGCAAAAGGGAGGGGATAGAGAGAGAGAAAGAGATAGAGAGATAGCGATGTGAGAGAGATCAGACGGGGGATCAAACCTGCAATCCAGATATGTGCCCTTGACTGGGAATCGAACCTGAGACTGCTTGGTGCTTGGGCCGATGCTCTAACCCCAGAGCAACACCAGCCAGGATGGAAAGCAATTTGTTTAAAAATTAGAGATATCAGTGAAAAGAAAAGAAAAAATTCAAAGAGAAAATCAACAAAGCCAAAAGTTGGTGGTTTAAGAAGACAGACAAATTTCCGGAAAAAACAACAACAACAAAAAAGCACAAATAGGTAATATAATTAGTAAAAAGAGAGCAAAACTAAACTATAAGTAGAGCAGATATTTAAAAGAATTCTATCAAGACAATAAACTTGAAAATTTCTAAAGAAAGTGGTAACTGGGACTGACTTGAGAAGAAACAGAAAGCCTAAATACTCCCATAATTAATATAAAAATAAAAGCAGTAGTTTCAATTTTTTCCACCAAAGAAACATCACGCTCAGACAGTTTTACAAGTGAGTCCCACCAGTTGTCAAGACACAATATCATTCTACCTACAATCTATTCTAGAGAAGAGAACACTCCTCATTCATTTTAAACCTGGCACTCAGACAAGAGCAGGAAAGAAAATCATGGGCCCATTTCATCCATGAATATAAATAGTAATTATCAACTACAATCTAACAGTGAATAGATCTATATCATAAAAGGCCTGTGGTCGTGACACCATTATGGCCCTCTGAAATGTGTCTCTGTAAAGGGGTACGATTGTGGTCGTGATGCCAAAGGAGCAGCAGCTCTCGCGGCAGGCGGGGCTCGAACTACTAGCGGCAGAGAGCTACTGAGCGGCAGAGGGCAGGGCGAGAGCTACAAGCTGTGATGGTGGGGTGGCCAGCTGAGGCAAGCAGAAGCGAGCTACTCACACACGATTTCGATTTCGAGAGCGCTGGGCCTCTAGTAGAAAGATAATATGACATCACAATGCTGGTTTTATTCCAAAAATGTAAGAATAATTTAATATTAGAAAAGCTATAAATGTCATTTAGTAAATTAACAGAATCATGTCACTCATCACAGAAAAAGAATTTAGTAAAATCACCACTCAATTCATGATAAAGCCCCATACTGGGGGAAAACTGTACTTTCCCCATTTGTTTGCAACAACAAATACCAGCCAAGGGTAAATTCCAGAAGTGTTCCCATGAAAACTCAGGAAGGGAACAGGTGGCCAGAGCAATCAGGCAATAAAAGGAAAGTGCAAGGGTGGGAAGGGGGAAATTAAGGCTGTGACTCAGGGTGACAAGAACAGCCGGTGTGGCTCATAAGAAAGAGCACAGCCTGGGGCCAGAACACCTGGGTGTGAACCCAACTCTGCCGCTCACTGGTCCCCAGTGCCATCTCAGGTAAGTCCCTTAACCTCCTGAGACCCCACCTGTACCTCTCTACCATCCAGTCAGTATCCAGCCGCTACTGAAGCACAGAAACGTAAGAAAATCAACAGACACATTTTGAAAACAACCAGTGTATCAATGAGGCTGGTTGTGTCTACAGCATTCCTACCTCCTGGCAATAAAGAATTAGAACACCAATTTAAAACATGCAGTGTTACAACAGCAGAATAAACTCAGGAGTACCCGGATACAGTGTAGCTAAAGACGGGCACAACCTCAGCAGAGAGAATCAAACCCGTTTACAGACACACTGCAGAGGGCCAGGCACAAACACTTCCGCTAAATCCCAAGCCAGCTTCCAAGGCACGCAGTGAGCTGGTCACAGCGCCCGCACGGCAGTGAGAGGACCGGCCCGTGTGCCAGCCCAGCCACCTCCGTGGGGCCGGAGGAAGCTGCAGGAGGTAAAGCAGGGGGATTGGGCTGGGCCAGGGAGACAGCTTAAGCCCACAGTCTGGGACAAGCCCATGGACTAACAACAGTTTTCACATCCTTAAACAGTTCAAGACAATATGTAAAGAAGATACTTAGTGACACACAAGAAAGTTCTATAAAATTCAACTCCCACACATGAGGTTTTATTGGAACCTAGGCAGGCTCACTCACCAGGGCACCACCGAGCGGGGGACAAAGAACAAGGCGCTCTCAGCTGAAAATCCCAACTACCCTTTCCAGGAAAAGTGGGCTGACCCCTGGCGTAGTGAATCCAAAAAGAGCCCCCGACACAGCAGGTGAGTGTGGAAAGGGGAGACACTGGTTATCTCTATGGAACAAACACACACCTCCTCTCACAGAATAGGAAGACGAACTCCAGGTGGATTAAGGATTCGACTGCCCAAAAAAGCTTTCATTAAAAAAAAAAGTATCTTTCTGACCTTAGAACAGAGGTTTCTTCATTGAGGCCAAAAAAAGCACTAATCGTAATAGATAAGACTGAGAAAAGTTAAAAACTAAAGTAAAAAACTCAGCCATCAAGACACCTTAAAGTAAGTGAAGAAAAAAGCTTCTGCACCCTGGCCAGGTGGCTCAGTCGGTTAGAGCAGCCGTCACCAACCGATGGTCCGCAGACCACTGGTGATCCGTGAGGTCTGAAAGGTTGGCGGCCGCTGGGTTTGAGTACCGTCCCATACACCAAAAGGTGGCAGGTTCAATTCCCAGGGCAGGGCACATACCCAAGTTTCAGGTTTGATCCCGGTCAGGGTGAGTTCAGGAGGCAACCAATGGATGTTTCTCATATTGATGTTCTCTTTCTCTGTGTGTGTGTGTGTGTGTTCCCCTCCCTCCCTTTCTCTAATATCAACTGAAAAAATACTTTGGAATAAATTATGATTTTAATGTGGTTTTGACTCCCTTGACCCTATACCCTACTATCTATTATGATGTTATTTTTCTATACTCTAATTTTTTGAAAACTGGTTTAGGGCTTTTGCATTCAATTCTGTAGTGAGAGTTATGTTCAATTCTACTTGCCTTAACTGGT